>NW_006374611.1:435289-454400 GCF_000327345.1 Myotis davidii | reverse complement strand
GTGACGGGGTGGGCCCGCAACCTCCCCATCGACCCTGTCTTGAGTGTGACAGGAGGGGGTGCCCCAACCCCCCAATAGGCCCTACCCTGAGCGTGACTGAGGGTGGCATCGCAACATCCCGATCCGCCCTGCTCTGTGCATGACGGGGCGGTGCCCCAACTCCCCAATCGGCCCTGCTCTGAGCCCGACCAGGGGCTGCACCTAGGGATTGGGCCTGCCCTCTGCCACCCAGGTGCAGGCCTAAGCCAGCAGGTCGTTATCTCCTGAGGGGTCCCAGACTGCAAGAGGGCACAGGCTGGCTGAGGGACCCCCTCTCCCCCTGAGTGCACAAATTTTTGTGCACCAGGCCTCTAGTATATATATAAAAGCCTAACATGTAAAGTGTCTCCTCGGGAGTTTGATCACTCAGTATGATGTGCACTGACCACCAGGGGGGCGGCAAGGAACAAAGGGAGGCCCCATCCGTCAGCCAGCAGCCAGGGAAAGGAGGCCCTGGCTGGCAGCTGGAAGGCCCCCAATTGGCCCTGACCACCGTCCAGGCCTAGGGACCCTACCCATGCACAAATTTCATATGCCAGGCCTCTAGTGTTAACGTAAAAAGCAGGATACCTTGCATTAGTGGTGTAAATATAGGTCCTTTCCCCTCTCCACTGTTTCAACCATAATTGTTTGGTGTTTTTTTAATTATATATTTTTTATTGATTTCACAGAGAAAGGGAGAGGGAGAGATAGAAGCATCAATGATGAGAGAATCATTGATTGGCTACGTCCTGCACGATCCCTTCTTAGGTATCAAATCCACAACCCAGGCATGTGTATTCCTTGTTCATAGGTTGACACCCAACCACTGAGCAACACCAGTCAGGCCGTAATTGTTTCTATATCAAAAATTTTCTTTTATTTTTTAAAACATTTTTATTGATTTCAGAGAGGAAAAAGGGAGAGATAGAAACATCAATGATGAGAGAGAATCATTGATTGGCTGCCTCCTGCACACTCCACACTCGGGATCGAGCCTGCAACCCGGGCATATGCCCTTGGCTGGAATCAAACTCGGGACCCTTCAGTCTGAAGGCCAAACTCTACCCAATTCAGCTAGGGCAAGAATTTTCTGGGTAAATTACCTGGCTTTCTGCATTTTTTTCAAATGCACACTATTATAAGTTCTGAAATTGAGTTACAGACTTAACCCTTTTCGGTCCAACGTGTAGGCTGACTCGACAGACCAGGCGCTAGGAGCAGGTCCAACGTCTGAGGCTGAGACACCGCAAACTGGTTCAACATTCAATCCTATCAATTAATTTGGACCAGACTGTTTGAATTCCAGAAATAAAATTGGACCACAAAGGGTTAAATCCCTGTTTTCCCATTGGAACTTAATTTCATCATTAATTATAAGGAAAATTTGTTTTACAGGTTCAAAGAAGAAGAAAAATGCCAAGCCTTTAAGTTTTAAGGTTGGAATAGGCAAAGTTATCAGAGGAGTAAGTAAAAAATGGCAGTGTGTCAAGAGATTCTGGCACATGCTACTTGTGGCATGGTACTATAAAGAATTAGGATTCTGGATATCATGAAAACAAGCTTTGGAGTATGACAAATTTGGGCTATCACCACTAAATGTTCTGGCACAAATTAGTAAGGTATCTAGGTCTCAGTTTCCTCATCTATAAAATAAGGACTGTACAGCCTACCTCAAGGTTACTCAAAGATTAAATGAACATAATTTAAATCATGTAATATTGCAGAGACTCCAATATTCCATCCTACCTCTTATCTTTTCCTTCAAAAATTAATTTTTAGTGTGTTTAGCTTTTTATTTTTATTTTCATATTTTTATTGATTTTTTATAGAGAGGAAGGGAGAGAGATAGAAACATCGATGAGAGAAAAACAGCGATCAGCTGCCTCCTGCACTCTCCCACTGGGAACGTGCCCGCAACCAAGGTACATGCCCTTGACTGGAATCGAACCTGGGACCTTTCAGTCCGCAGGCCGACGCTCTATCCACTGAGCCAAACCGGTTTCGGCTGTTTAGCTTTTTAAATTTTCTTTTAGATTCTTGTAAGATGTTGCATGGCTGTTGTACCACTTATAACACGATCAATAAAGATAAAATATCTGTTCCACTGAAGTACTAATAAAAGCAAGAGTTTGTTCTATAGCCCTCACCTCTCACAACTTAGGCTCAAAGACCAGAAAATCTTTCAAACGTAAGTATACCTTTATCCAACTTTCCCTGTGAGATAACAAGAAAACTGAGAAAAGGGGAAGTTAGCTGTACTTGACCACTGCAGTGTAAAAGAGATATAAGAGTACTGATTATCAGCTTCATTGAATCGGGTTGTCATGTTAGGGCCCACTTATTTTAATTTGTCTTTACTCAGGACACCAAACATTAATAACTGAAACACATATTTAAATGAAGTTATAAGAACCTTCAGTGTATTTCTTTTTAAGTCTTAAAATGATTCAATCATATCCAGAGCCCAAAATATAAAATAATTTGGAATTAAAGGCTTAGTTGGAAATAACCTTAATGCTACCTGATTATACTAAGTTGAGAGCAATTGTCAGGTTGAGCTATTTTTCTATCTAATTTACTTACTGGTAAATTTCTTCTAGTTTATTTTCTTAATTTTCAGTATCTGGCAAATCTCTCTGTCCCTTGAACTTCATGAACAGTTACATTTCAACATAGTATATATTAAGTCATATTCTATATCCTTTCATTGTATTTATTTAACTATTTTTGGTAACTGGCTTTAAGATCCAAATTTGGGCAAAATGTAGCAGCAACCCAGAAATCTCTCACTTTGAGTAGTTTCACCTTCTACAAAATATATTAATGCTCTAGCATGTACTTTGTTTTTAACAAACATCATGACTCCACTGTTAACAATTTGGTAATCTGAAGATCGTTTTAGAGATAGTACTTGTTAGTTTCTCCTTATAAGAATAATTTCAGAAATTTGTCCAAGGATGTAATAGTGTAGCAAAGAAATTATTGTGCTAATAAACCAGTTTCCATATTACAGTTTACAAAAGTGCTTTTATATTATATCATTTAAGGCATTTGAGTATTATATTAAAAAAATGGTTTAATATATTCTTTTTTCATTGAGGAAATAAAGGACAATGATTTGAGGACTCTCCCAAGGACATTACCATTTATGACATAATGAAATCCAGTAATAAAATGTTTTTCTGTATATAACCTTACCTGTTTTCTGGTTTCACATGTATTTTTGAGAATCATTAATTTGATTCTATATTCTTGCCTTTAGTGGGATGAAGCGCTCTTGACTATGAGTAAAGGAGAAAAAGCTCGACTAGAAATTGAACCAGAATGGGCTTATGGTAAGAAAGGACAGCCTGATGCCAAGTATCCTTTGTAATTAAAGGAAAAACACTATAAAGGATCACCTGAAGATATAAAAGATGCTATCTAGGTTAACCTCCAGATCAGGAATCCTGTTCAGACCAGAATTCCTGATTTAGATGCTTTTGTGTCAACACCTCCAATATAGACAACTGGAGGCCCGGTGCACAAATTCGTGCACGGGTGGGGTCCCTCTGGGTGGCCTGCAGGGATAGGGCTGAAACCCCCAGTCCAACGCTGCCTGCAGCTCCTACCTGCTTCTCCAGCTCATCCTGGCTCCACTGTGCCTGCCACAGGCTCGCGTCTAATCAATCCCTATAGGGAGAGGCTCATGTTGCAGTAGCAGCACTCACCAGCCATGAGCCCTGCATCTGGTGCCCTCCCAAGGGAAATGGCCTGCAGGATTATGCTGAAACCAGCTCTCTGACATCCACTAAGGGGTCCCAGATTGTGAGAGGGCACAGGCCAGGCTGAGGGACCGAAGGAGGGCTCCAGGGCATGTCCAGGCCATCTCACTCAGTCCCAATTGGCTGGACCCAGCAGCAAGCTAACCTACTGGTCAGAGCATCTGCTCCCTGGTGGTCAGTGCATGTCATAGCAAGCAGTTGAGCAGCCATAGGATATTAGCATATTACCCTTTGGTTGTTCAGTTCTGCTGTTTGTTCTATTTGCATATTACCCTTTTATTATATAGGAGGATTATGTATTGGTACAAAGTATTCAAACTTGAGCTGGAATATCCTTTCTTCCTCTTACTCATGCTCTTAATTTTTAAGATTTAAACTGAGATTTAAGTTTTCCTCTATGACAGGCAATTATTTGAAGGGTTTACTATTTAAGGAGTTAAGATGCCCAATACAAACAACTGTAGCATATTGTAGAATGCAGATATGTCTCATGGTATTTTTGCTACAGTGTAATTTCAGGCAATTATAAAAATGGAACACATGTTGGGGATTACCAGTTGTGAAATGAAGGAGAACAGTTGGGTTCAACATGCTGTAAGCTTTTGTGATCAATACTAATGACAGTATACTTTTCTGATAAAAAGAAAAAAAGAGCCATGACTCCAGACCATTCCACCAGAACTAAATGGTTACTAATAGCCAAGTGGGAAGGTAGTTTTTTTGTTGTTGGTTCCATTCCCATTGTAAGTTTGGAAAAAAAGTTTTTGGAAGTCCTCTCTGGTCTTACCAATTAAAATTATTTGGGAATATAATAGTCTCTTCTAAGCCTATTAGAATGAGTTGGCTAGCTACAGCGCGCGCGCGCGCGCTCTCTCTCTCTCTCTCTCTCTCTCTCTCTCTCTCTCTCTCTCTGAAGCATGTTAAGATCAATCAGATAAAAGTCACACTCTTCTCTAAACTCAGCATTTTAAAACAGCAAATATCAGGTACTACCTCATATGAACTTTGATTTAATATATACCCAGCTAGATTGAAAAAAAATTTTTTTGAATACTGAATAACAAGTTTTCATTAAGTGGTTGCTAAATTGGGAGTACTAGTTAGGCATCCAGATAAGGAAGATCCCAGCCAAGCTAAAGCCTAGTCAGCCTATAATTTCTATTTACAAAGGTATCTATCTCTATTAGGAACCACTATGCTTGGAATGTATTAGCCTATAAGTCAGCTGCAAAGCCTTCTAATTTTAGACTAAGATTATTGGGAATGAGAAGCAATTTTATCATATTTACCTTAACTTCTTGAACAGAATCCCACCAAATGCAAAACTCATTTTTGAAGTGGAGTTAGTGGATATTGATTGAAACAGCAATGCTTCTGATCTAAGACATCAGCCATAGCCTTGAAGAAAGTTACGTAACTAATTACAGCTGGTTACTATTGTAATGGAAGTGAACTGGAAAATTTATAGTTATGTTAGAACTTGTTTACTCTCTCCCAAAAATTAAGAAATATAATCTGTTATAAATCCCTGCAGTTTAAAATATTTTACTACAGCTGTGTAAATTACTAGTTAAGAACTTTTCCTTTTACCTCATGTTGTAAACTAAAAGGCTCAATAAAAATGTACCCAATGTCTTGATTTGTTTGGTGTTAATGTTCTGATTAGGTTTACCAGGACTAAGGCTTCATCAAACCAGGGAGCAGCGAATTGTTCGTACAGCTTTGTCAGACATTCATTTAAAATCTTTAAATATTTCTGTATAGTGAGAAGATAAAAGCACAGAGATTGAGAGGAATGAAAAAGATAAAAGGTCTAAGAAATTCTAATAAGAAGATTAATAGCTGAATATAACAGCTTTATATAAAGTTAATAGGTGATTCCCTAAATAAACTCATAACAATTGGTGGATGAGTCTTCAGTTTTATTACAAAAATGTAGATGATCAGTTTGATCAAAATGAAAGCTTGTTCACAAATTTACATGAATATTGTAAATACAAAGTCTTCTGAAACAACATAAGTTTTGATACAATTTTCATTTTTTAAAGGGATGCAAACATTTCGATTTTCTGATCTGTAATCTCTATGCCATGGCATAGTATTTTAATAGTGTGTATCTTTCCTGCAGTTAAATCAAAAGTCACAGGGATAATTGAAACACGCAGACAAAGCCTGGTCAGTAAAGGCTAAAAATCCATTTTTTGGTGGGTTTTTTCCCCTCTTTTTACAGAGAGGTAAATCCTTAATAACCAGCCCTTTATGTATTTTCAGACTCTTGTACTACACTGACATTTGCAGTCAGTTTTTTTCCCACCCTTAAGGCTACAAAATGCATTGCAAAAGAATTCTAGACCACTTAATGCAAAAATCAAAAAAATAGTTCTCCAATAAAAAGTAAACTTTATAAATGGTAGGAAATAGTATCTGTGGTAAGCTACTAAGTGACATTTTCCCTAATACTAAAATCATGTTACACAGAAACAGGGAAGACAAGTTGTCAAATATGACAAGCCAATGTTTACATCTCTTGTTGAAAAAAAATAACATTATACTTTCCACACACTCCATCTGATATTTATATTTTCCCATCAAGTTGGAGGGGGAGGATAATACTGTCCATAATTCCAAGGATTCTGGTAATTGTACTGAAAGGAAAAAGCAAACATGTTAGCATACCAGAACTATGGCTGAGCTCATACAAAATAATTAAAGCAGATATGTGTAAGAAAACAGGCATGTATTCACTTGTAGAAATTCCAAGACTTAACCACAAAGATAATGTATTATACCATCTGAAACAGAAGACCTGTTTTTTTTCTAAAATAAAAAAGACTGCCCTGATTTATGCTTTTCTAATAACATATATGAACAAAAAATTCATTTATAATTATGTAAACTCACTTGATACCAGGCACTATAATTATATGCAGCTTGATTTGCTTGTAAATCACCATCAATCAACTGCGCAGAGGATGAAGCTGTATCTTCTGTGTGTGCTTTTTTTTCCTCTGGTTCTTCTGATCTATATAAAAGGTCAAAGTGGAACTTTTAACAGCTCTTACAATAAGTACTTTAACAAACAGATAAATGTCACCTGTGTACATTTATTTTTCTGATGTTCTCAACCATTCAAGAGTTGTATACAATTTTTTCAAATCATGAAAATAAAGTATCTCAATTACCACAACATGAAAGTATCCTAATACACAATATTTTAAAATCAATTTTAAAATATACATTTATTGATTTCAGAGAGGAAGGGAGAGGGAGAGACAGAAACATCAATGATGAGAGAGAATCAATTATCTCTTGGCTCCTACATGCCCCACACTGGGTAATGAGCCCACCAGCGGGGCATGTGCCCTGACTGGGAATTGAACCATGACCTCCTGGTTCATAGGTTGACATTCAACCACTGAGCCACACTGGCCTAGCAAAGGCAACATTTAAAAATATTTGTCTTCTCTGTTCTTTTCTCTCTCTAAAAAACATATCCTCAGGTGAGGATAAATTATATTTTTCTTTAAAGTCATTTCCACAATGAAAAATGTCATCTTTTAAACATCCTTTCCTGACTCAACAAATATGTACATACCCATTTTCTGCTTTCCTTTTCAAAGAATCCTGTTCTTTTAGGAGTGTTTGATGCTCATCATAAGCACTCAGAAGCCTGAGAAGGAATAAAAACATCCATTGAAATATACAAAACCCAAAATGTTAATTTTAAAAATTTATTTCTACTTAGGGAAACAAAATATATTGCAATAGACATCCTTTTATTTATATATATATTTTTTAAATGAGCCAGCAGCCTAATCTGTCCTCAGCTACCTTTTTTTATCTATTTCCTTTGGGACACCATTGCCCTATACTTTCCTTCTCACTCTATGTAGTTCAAAGATATAGGCCTGGCTAGTCACATTATACCCCTGGGCCAATTAATGGTTTAGAGGTGAGACTATGACCCAAAGCAGGAGTCCCAGAATTTTTTATGAGCTACTGGAAAAGTATTTTCTGTACTACAGTTGTCTAAAGCTGATGGGATGCTGGCCAAGTTTATTATTTATAATACATGGGAGAACCTGCCTTTGAATCTACGACACAACTAAAACAAGGATCTTGTCAAAGGGAACACGAGACCTGACAATTCTACAATTTGTATACTTTTGAATCTAATTTAAATGCTATTGAAGACATCTGCATTTAGGATAAAATGCTTTTAAAATTTGGCCATGTGATAAAACTGAATTAGAACTAATATAAAACTATAGTATAATGGGTTACCATTGATTAAAAAAACAAGCTTTAACAAAATTCTGATGTGACATATGTAAAATTGTTAATACCAGTAATCTCAGGTCAAATGTTTACTCATTTTCAAGCACTTTAAATGGACTAATTTCCTTAAGGCCTTAACAACCTGTGGGTTAGGTGATACAGAGAATCTCCATGTGAAAAATTTGAAAATAAGAATACACAAATCAGTAAGTGACAGAGCTAGGATTTAAGCCTATATTTGTCAGACTTCAACATTAATTCTTACCAATTCATTATACTGCTACCTAAATTTTTATGTGCCTCATTTACTTTTCACATTATACCTTTCTAAAAATTTCAACAACATACTACCCAATACTTAAGGTCCTCCATAACTGTACTTGTAAGGACCTAATTGGCATCTTTGTATTGAACTTCCGATTTGTCTGCATATTATTACCAAATTAACATGCCATTTAATCTCAATAAAACCACTAATAGTTTCCTACTGTCAATTGTGTACTCTCCATGTTCTCTGAACTCAAACTAGCTTTCAAAGCACAGAACGAACAATCACTTCTACTTCAGCAGATGTTATTTGTATATGAATTTTAACTTGCTTTTACATTTTATCCTCTTCTCAGTTTATCAGTATCCAGTAGTTAATTAAATGAAGCCCTACCTCCCCTATGAAGGATGATAAATCCATTCTGATCCAGAGCCTTAAAACTTATGTCACCTCATACACATGTATATCCTCTGATCACCATCCCATCCAACTAGACTAAAAGCTAGAATTACATATTCCATTTAATTTCTTAAATGCAAAACAAACAGAAGACATTAAATATACAGGACATGAGGTGCTTAAGAGCAGACTGTAAAGCGGGTTCTAAATCCAGCTGGCACAATATTAATAACTAATCCCAGATGCACAATGTAATAGCTAAGTGACCTTGGAAAAGAATCCCTAAACTTTCTTTAAACCCTTTTTCATCCATTGAAAGAATAACAGTACTTATACCCCTCATCAGATTGCTATGTATTTTACATTAGATAATTCTTATAAAACATTTAATTGAAGCCAAGCACATATGTACCATTGTGTTAAAATGGAACTCAAGTTAAATGATTTTTTAAAATTTTACTAAGCCATCAAGAATGTATACACACACATGTAAGTACACAGACACAAAACTAAATCTTATTTTATCAACAGCTGTTTCAATGTAAATAACTCTAAATTAGAATAATTAGAGAAGGCACATTTCTAACAGGAACTGGGATATTTCCTTACTAGAATCATGTAAGAATGGAATCACAGCAAATAAATTTCTCTAATAAATTGCTACTCTTCTATTTTGCAAGTTTAAATCTTAAACTTGTCCTTTTCCCAAATCCCCTAGAGTGAATCCTTGTACCATCCTCAACTTTCAGCCTTTTACAACGCACAAAGATGAGGCCATTAGGTATCATCTGCAGAACCATTTCCATTCTCTTTTCCAATCTGAAATACAATGGCATTCTTCCAGATTAATCCATCCACCTTTAGTGGTCTATATACCAAATGTTTCTGTGTTTCAAGGTTCAATCCTTAATCCCATTTTTCATGGGATTGCTGCTTCCTGTCTTCCTTCATCCACTCATTGTTTAAATTACCATGCTAAGTTTTAACAATAGTTTGGAAGGAAATAGAAACCGTATGTCCTACGATTAAGCACATACATACATTTGCAAAACTGAATTACCTCAGATATACCTGATGAAAAAGTAACCTAGGCAAACATTTTAAATTTAACAATATATTAATTTGTACTAATCATCAAATTCCCAACCAAAACTATCAATGCTCATTTACTATTCAAATAGATAATATATAATTAAGATCTTACTTATTAACATCTGAACCAAAATCTTCAAGAAATTCCACTTTTCTCTGAGAAAATGTAATTCTCATTTTAACAGGTAATGAACCATGTATAGCTTTGTCAAAACAATTTAGGATATTTTCTTCATTTTGTTTGAGGTCACCACTATATTCCATTTCAAGTAAATTGAGATATAACTTTGTGTTCTCCTGTGTAAAAAGTAGTATCGTTAATAATATTTCTTAAATATTTTGATTAGACCACATATATTTAAAATGCCCTAATTTTGATGTCTCAATTTAAAAAATTCAATATTGAAAATTGTGTATTAAAATGTAACTTGTGTTAAATGTTTTCAGCATTCACTGAATAAGAAAAAACCAATTAGCACATTGATAGCACATCATCTTAGTTATTTCCCAAACAATATGTACATTGTTCAGTGCCAATAAATTAAAGCCCTATATTCTATCTTGAGTTTAATGTGGCTTGACTTCCCATAACAAATATAAACTAAAACATGAAAAAAAATGATCTCTGTACTTCTCAATAAATTAAGTCTTTACAACTGTAGATAATTATCTTAAACAGATGGAAACAAACAGTGATAAACCTGTCTTACACAGACCTGGGATCAGCTAAAAATGTAAAAAGTGAGCTATTTCCCATACACTGCCCATCAACTGGTACATGAAAAGGAGAATCATCCTTTGGAAAAGGAGCATCATCTCACTGCTACAGTCCTGCAGGGTAGCTAGTACCATGCTTTTGTGCTCCCAAGATCCTCTACTTAATAATCAGTAAATCTGCTACACAATTTCTAAATGTGGAGAAAATAGACTGTAACAATGTCTGCAACCTTTTAATTGATAATACAAATATTTTTTTTTAAAGAATGGCAACATCAGTTTAGAGGGACTGTTGTCTTCATTTAGTAATTAAATATATTACATACAGACCAAATCTTTCATCATAGTTGCCAGAATGAAAATTAACAGAACAAAAAAATGACCACTGGTTTTTCATGGAAGATACTCCAAAAACACAAATACATACTTTGTCTCTTTCAATTGCTTCCAAAAGCACCTTTTTTGATTTTGCAAAGTTTTTTTGTATTTTGAAAAGATGCCGGGCTAGTTTAATAGCATAAAACGATGATTCGGTATTCGATTTGGCATTCTTAATAGCATCTTGAAGTAAATGTTCAGCTTCTTCCATATTTCCATGTCGTCGTTCTAAACTTACTCTTCTCAAACGAACCATTGCCAATCCTAGAACACATTCTTCAAACGTTCTCAAGATATTCCTGGCTTCATTAATATTACCTAGAAATAGTAATTAAATGTTTATGCTTTTGTTTAAACTTTTGAAATATCCTCTAAGCCAGGCATTGCCAAATAACAGCCCATAGGCTAAATCCAGCCTTCTGCCTGTTTTCTTAATGTTTCTTTTTTTAATTGAAAAGTGTTTTTTTTTTCTTTTGAGAGAGAGAAAGGGAGAGATAGAAACATCAAAGATGACAGAATCATTGTTGGCTGCCTCCTGCACACCACCTACTGGGAATGGATCCTGAAACCGGGGCATGTGCCCTGACCGGGAATTGAACTGTGACCTCCTGATTCACAGGTTGATGCTCAATCACTGAACCACACCGGCCGGGCTGCCTGTTTTTAATTTTTAAAAACTAAAACAAACTCTTTTATTTATGTATTATCTATGGCTGCTTCTGGGCTACAATGGCAGAGTTCTGAGGAATAAAGCTATACAGCCTGCAAAGCCTAAAGTATTTAGTATCTGGCCCTTTACAGAAAAATTTTACTGACATTTACTTTACACTACACTATCCCTTAACATTCAATTCCTGTATCTTCATCCAGAAGTAAAATCCCCCAAAATATCAACTGTTTCCTCATTCTTACCCTGCTGTTCCTCAAAAGCTGCCCAAAGCATATGCACCACAGGTTTCTTTGGGAGATGAATAGTGCAAGCTCTGCTGAAGACATGCCTCACTCCTTCAATGCTATGGTTTTCCATGTACTTGGCATACTACATACAGAACAGAGGAAATACTGAATAATTTACAGTTGAACCAGCCATTAAATATGTGACAGAACGATAAAATTCTATTTTTAAACCCATTCAGCACCTTTATTGAACCACTAGACTAGTTTCTGTAAGGAAGGACGAAGAGAGGCAACGAGGTTGGCATATGCAGCAGTCAAATCTGGTTGCAAGCAGACCATCTCCTAATGCAACAGATATAGTTATATGAACAACATTCAACAGAAGTACAAAAAAGGTTAGTCACTAGTCAATGTTTATAATATATTCAAGTTTCAGAGCATGTAATTTTCTTACCTTAATCCAAAACTCCTCATAGAGGGCACATGATATGACACATCTTTCAAAGAGAACCACAACTCGTTCATGAGTCCCATTTTCAATTTCAAATTCTAAGTATTCTTTCCAGTTTTTTAATTGTGCCTTTTCCAATGGTTTCACATGAAAATAAGGTCTTTTAATCTGCAATAAAGTGACATGGCAATTAAAGTAAACCAACAACATTGCCCTAGCTGGTTTGGCTCAGTGAATAGAGCGTCGGCCTGTGGACTGAGGCGTCCCAGGTTTGATTCCAGCCAAGGGCACATGTCTGGGTTGCAGGCTCGATCCCCAGTGTGGGGTGTGCAGGAGGCAGCCGATCAATGAGTCTCTCTCATCATTGATGTTTCTATCTATCTCTCCCTCTCCCTTCCTCTCTGAAATCAGTAAAAATATATTAAAAAAATAATAATGTAAACCAACACCAAAATATGTATGACTACAGTAACAATGTTATTTAAATTATAAATATAATTGCAAATATACCAAAAATTTTAATCATATCTCATGATTTAAAAAAAAAATACAAAAACATTTTAAATTAAAAGTCCTTAAATTCCTTAGGCTTTACAAACAGAAGAAACAGACTGTATTTTCCATTTTTTAGTTATTTTAACAGAACTACACAATTTTTTTATATTTAGGAAATCTTATTCTTTGATTACTTTTAAATTTAACAATTACTCCTTCGGAACAGAAAGAAAATCAGTGGTTGCCTGGCCTAGGAGTGGGATGGGGGTTACTGCCTGGAAAGCTGCCAAGGGGATCGCTGGGATGACACAAGAGTTCTATATTTTGATTATGTGGTGACATTAATGCACAGACATTCGACAAAAATCATTTTACTAGCCAGTCACACAAAAAACATACAGTTGGCCCTCCACATCCAAGGATTTGCATCCATGGATTTAACCAACCAAGGATCGAAAGTATTATTTAAAAAAAATAAAAATCCTAGAAAGTTCCAAAAAGGAAAACTTGAATTTGCCATACTCCAAGCACTATGCTGAATCCACATGAATAAAATGATGTGTAGGCATGCCCTGCTGTATCCTATATGCAAACACTGCGCCACTTTATATAAGAAACTTAAGCACCCAAGGATTTGTATACCCACAGGGGTCCTGGAACCAGTCCTCTGAGGATATGGATACTGTATTATAGGATTTCATTCATACAAAAGGCCAGAGCAGGAAAATCTATAAGAACAGAAAGTAGATTAGGAGTACTTTAGGGCTAGGGCTGGGGCTGAGGTTGGGAGGTGTCAAATGAGTAAATGAATAGAGGGGTGAGAGCTAAGGGTAAAAAGGGTTTCTCAGTGCCTTGGTTCGTGTGGCTCAGTTGGTTGGAGCATCATCCCGTACACAGAAAGGGTCATGTTTGGGAGGCAACCAATCGATATTTCTCTCCCACATTGATGTCTGTCTGTCACTCAAATGAATTTTCAAAAATTTTAAAAACTGACTGTAGTGACAGTTATAGTTTTCTGTGAATATATTATGAACTATTAAAGCAGGGGTCCTCAAACTTTTTAAACAGGGGGCCAGTTCACTGTCCCTCAGACCATTGGACGGCCGGACTATAGTTTAAAAAAAACCTATGAACAAACTCCTATGCACACTGCACATATCTTATTTTGAAGTAGTTTGAGGACCCCTGTTAAAGTATATACTTTAAATGGTTGAACTGCCGAAACCGGTTTGGCTCAGTGGCTAGAGCGTCGGCCTGCGGACTAAAAGGTCCCAGGTTCGATTCCGGTCAAGGGCATGTACCTTGGTTGCGGGCACATCCCCAGTGGGGAGTGTGCAGGAGGCAGCTGGTCGATGTTTCTCTCTCATCGATGTTTCTAACTCTCTGTCTCTCTCCTTTCCTCTCTGTAAAAACTCAATAAAATATATTTTTTTAAAAAAATGGTTGAACTATATAATATGGGAATTATTAATAAAGCTATTAAAAAACAGATATAAAAAATTAGATTATGGCCGAAACCGGTTTGGCTCAGTGGATGGAGCCTCAGCCTGCGGACTGAAAGGTCCCAGGTTCGATTCCGGTCAAGGGCATGTACTTGGGTTGCGGGCACATCCCCGTCGGGGGATGTGCAGGAAGCGACTGATCGATGGTGCTCTTTCATCGATGTTTCTGACTCTCTATCTCTCTCTCTTCCTCTCTGTAAAAAATCAATAAAATATATTTAAAAAAAAAAAAAATTAGATTATGAAAAAAAACCTCATTTCATTGTACACCTAAAATGGGTATATTTTGTTACATGTGAAATATAACTCAGTGTGTTTTCCTGTACACTGAAAGGTCACAGGTTTGATTCCCCGTCAGGGAACATACCCAGGTTGCAGGTTCAATCCCTGGTTGGGGTTCATATGGGAGGAAACTGATTCATGTTCCTCTCTCTTTTCTCTTTGTCTCTCCCTTCCTCTCTATAGAAAATCACTAAAAACAACCTCGGGTGAGGATTGAAAAAAAATTGAACAATTCTTAAAAGTATGATTCAGATTAAAGAAATGTAAGTCTGAATTTAATAAGTTTTTAAAATTAATAATGGAAAATGATAAAATTGATGATAGCAACAAATGGGAAGAATGTCTTATTAAGCGAATATCAAGAAAAAGTAGCAGTATAGACATTATTTGAAACTGAAAAATACATTATTCCTATTGCTATATTTTCAAGACAATTACAAAACAAAAACACTTACACCTTCTTCAAATGTCCACCTTTTACTAACTTCATGCTCATTATAATTAAACATTTCTTGATGAATTTCAATGATTCTGTGCCTCATGTTTTCTATTTCAGTAATTAGCTTAGGAAGAAAAAGAAAAAAATTTAAAATTACACAAGTTACATAATGAAATTTTAAAATATCACTACTTAAAACATCACTACAGAATTTCCTAACAAACCACCTTCCTATTATATTTTTTAAATAGACTAGAGGCGCAGTGCACAAAAGGGGGGTCACTCAGCACGGCCTGCAGCCTGTGGAATGGGGCCTAAATCGGCAGTTGGACATCCCTCTCTCAATCCAGGACCGCTGGCTCCTAACCACTCTACCTGCCTGCCTGATCACCCCTAACTGCCTCTGCTTGCCAGTCTGATCGCCCCCTAACTTCCCCCCCTGCCGGCCTGGTCGCCCCCTAACTGTCCGGAAGAAAGTCAGATGTCCAGTCGACCCAGTCTAATTAGCATATTACCCTTTTATTAGTATAGATGGCTAGTACATCACCATGTAGGCAAGATATTCCTTCTAAGCTATTTCCAGATGTCTCATAGTAAAGCATACCAGCTAAAAAATTCCAGCTGTCTTAATCAGAAATTAACTTCATATGAGCTACAAGTCATACAACACACACAGTTAGTTAAGGGATATTAAAGTTTACTTTCTCATGCTTGAAGGATTTTTAAGTCTAATTACCTTTGCTGGATCAGTTATGTCTTCAATTCCTGACGGCAGATCATCACCAGGAGGACCGTCATCACCACTGTGTCCATTTACAGAAGCTAATTCCCTTCGCAGCTGAATAAACTGTTCACCAGTTAGAAGATCTCTAGGCAAGTTATTCTGTATATGCTCTTTAAATCTACAGACAGACAATAAAAATATATGCTGTTAATTCCTGTCACACATTACTCTTTCAAAGGACCTCTGACTTAAAGAAACCAAAACACAAAACCCTTTCTTTTTCCTATAGTAAAAACCTACTAGTCTATAAACACCTTCACTTCCTCTCTGCCTTTGCAATGGAACAGAGAAGGCATGGACAGGCATAAATTCAAATCCTGATTCTGTCCATTGTCATTAGCTTGACTTAAGGAAAGTTTTTCCCATCTCAAAATCTTGGTTTTCTCATTTGTAAAATGGCACAATACCTATCTTGCAAAGTTACTGTAAAATTAAATATAGTTATGCGTAAATTATAAATGACCATTAATAAACGACCAGCAAATGTTTGTCTTTCCTTTCCCACCTGCCAATTATTCCTGAATCCAGATGTTAGTATCAAACACTCCAATAAAACTGCTCTAAAGTCATGAAGAATTTCTTACATGCAAAATTAAATGGATACCTGTTTCATACTTCAAACCTAATGATGTCTTCAGTATTTAAGGTTGATAACCACATCTCCCTTTTAGAACCTTCTTCATCTTGACTCTTTGGCTTTCCTCCAAGTCTCTGACTGCCCTTTGAGGGTACTATCTGCCTCTAAGTACTACGTATTCCCAAGGATTCCACTCTGCATTTTCTTCTATTTTTATGTATTTCTCTGGCTGATCTTAGGAATAGTTTAAATATATTTCTCTGGCCAATATTGTTTGAAATGATAAGCATATTATGACTCAAAAATGTAACTCAACCCCAAACCTTTCTTCTAAATTCCACATTACTATATCCAATTGCCAATACTCTACACATAGAAATATAGATTAATTATAAGCAAAGAGTGTTTTGAAAAAAGCTTTATTTCATTTTATTCCCTTATACACATACAAATTTTAATAAAAAATATCCATTTGAGGAGCTAAATATATATCTACACTCTCTCATTTTGGAAACTTATATACAAAAAATGTCTTAAACTAAGTATGTCATCTTCATATCTCGGGTCTTAATGATTCTACCTTCTAAATACATCTTCATACCTTGCTCACTTTTCATCTAGATCAGTGGTTCTCAACCTGTGGGTTGAGACTCCTTTTGGGGTCGAACGACCCTTTCACAGGGGTCGCCTAAGACCATCGGAAAACATCTACAATTACATATTGTTTTTGTGATTAATCACTATGCTTTAATTATGTTCAATTTGTAACAATGAAATTGGGGGTCACCACAACATGAGGAACTGTATTAAAGGGTGGCGGCATTAGGAAGGTTGAGAACCACTGATCTAGATAAACATAAACTGGTCTTCTAGCCCCTAGTCTCACAATTCTCATACCCAAACCAATACTACTATCAAAATCCTTATCAAAAAGTAAAAATGAATTCTGACTAGATAGCTCAGTTGGTTAGAGCACTGTCCCCATATGCCAAGTTTCGTGTTCGATTCCCAGTCAAGTCACATAAAAAAACCAACCAAAGAATGTATAAATAAGTGCAACAGCAAATTGATATTTCTTTCTCCCTTCTCTTTCTCTCACCAGTAAATAAATTTTTTCAAACAAAACAGTAAACATGATCATAAGCACCTCCTGCCAAAATCTTTTCAGCAGGTTTATCCTGTTGTCAAGCTAAAAATCTAACCCCTTAGATAAAGTCTTTCAGATTCTTATCTAGCCTTTGACCCAAGCCCACCTCTTCAATGTTATTAGACATGGTTTTCCATGTGGTTGTACATCATGTATCACATATTCCAACATTATTCCCCAAGTTTCTGAAAATTAACTTAGGCTATTGGCACCTGGATTTTTAAACTTTCACAAATGTATGTAAATGACACTGAAACTAATTTACATTATGCAAAGTAATAGATACAAAGCTCAATTTGACCCCGTTCAACAATGGAAGGAAAAAGACTGTCTTATTTTTATTATATATTTACCTTTTAATTGATTTTAGAGAGGAAGGGAGAGAGAAAGAGAGAGAGACATGGATGTGAGAGAGAAACATTGACTAGCTGGCTGCCTCCTGTACGAACCCCATCAAACCTGCAACCAGGGAATTTGCCCTGACCTCCTCACATCAATGTTTCTCTTTCTCACTCCTCTCCCTCTAAAATCAATAAAAACATATCCTCAGGGCAGGATTAAAGAGAGAAGAATGGCTGAGTGTTTAATATACAGTGAGCCCTATGCCTGGGTTGCTGGCTCAATCTCATTAGCGGTTGTACAGGTAGGGGGCGTACAGGAGGCAGCTGATCGCTAATTCTCTCATCATTGATGTTTCTACCTATCTCTCCCTCTCCCTTCCTCTCTGAAATCAATAAAAATATATATTTTAAAAGCCATTAGAAAAAAATATCCTCGGGTGAGGATTAACAATCTATATTAATAACAGAGGAGTATTCAATTTGTCCGGGATGCCATCACAGTAACAGTAACAACCAGCAGCATAAACCAGCAGTCAGACATCCCCTGAGGGGTCCTGGATTGGAGAGGGTGCCCTGGGGGCGGGGCGAGGCAAAGGTGGTTAGGGGCAATCAGGCCAGCAAGGGAACAGTTAGGGGTGATCAGGCAGGCAAGCAGGCAGGCAGAGGTGGTTAGGGGCGATCAGGCAAGCAGGCAGGTGAGCAGTTAGGAGCCAGCGGTCCTGGATTGTGAGAATGTCTGACTGCCGGTTTAGGCCTGATCCCCGGGAGGGGTGCTTGGGCTAGAGTAGACCCTTGGAGGTCAGGGACTGCCATTACTGTGAGCGAAAAACAGATCTCACTCCCAAGCAGCAGAGGCAGTACAGCCCTACTGAAGCCACAGAGGCTCAAAACTGTGAGGCCACCGAGGAAAAAAAAAATCTTGCAATTCAGCGCTATCTACTGGAGCAGAGTAGAAAGACCTCCTCAGAGATAAATGGGAAAACAAAGAACAAACGCCATGAACAACAACAACGACCAGAAAAAAAATAAAAAATCCCCAGAAAACAAGCTGGAACACACGGAATTATGCGAGTTAAATGACAGAGATTTCAAGATTGCAGTTCTGAAAATGCTGAATGAGATGCGAGAAAATAAAAAAGCAACATAATCATCATACTTTCTTGTACAGAAAGACTTTCTGAGTCCATGTCAGTGGGATATTCTAAGTACACAGGAACATGGAATTAGTGGTTTTAACAGCTCTAATTAAAATGAAATCATTTTGTTTTTTGACTATATT
>NW_006374611.1:421355-434965 GCF_000327345.1 Myotis davidii | reverse complement strand
CTGGACAAAAATCGTGCACCTATGGATGAGGACAGTGGGTGGGGAGTGAGGGCAGGGGTGGGGCGGGAACTGGGAGGAGGGGAATTATGGGGGGGAAAAAGAGGAACAAATGTAATAATCTGAACAATAAAGATTTAATTAAAAAATAAATAAATAAAATAAAAACAGTAACATTCCTAAACATTTCATAAGCTATATGGGAAAATATCTACATTTAAAAGTGCATAATATATGATTATTATGAAAGAAAATATATTCCTAAATATTAGGAATTAATTACCTGAGTAATCAAAGATATTTTAACGATTTTTCCACCTACCTCTGAAAATGATGACTATACAGCTGTGTTGGAATACCAAGAATACGATCATATATAGCTGTAACTTCTCTCAGGTTACCCTGTTCATTCTCCCAGTTTATATACATTTCCCATAGTCTGTCAGATCGGAAATCTGTTCCTGCAGCTAGAACAGCATGCTCAAAAGTTCTGAAAAATTAAATTACCTTTAAATTATCTTTCTAAGATAAATGCACTTTCAAAATATTATGTCTATACTTTGCAGCTCTGCAATATATACAAATATCAAATCATTATGCTGTACACCTCAAATTGACATACAGTGGTTTCGCAGAGTAGAAAGAGAATTAGATCCAAGACCCCTATTAGATCCAAGACCCCCATTAAAACCACAAAGTACCAATCCCTAACTACAATGTTTTTTTTTCTACACATACATACCTCTGATAAGAGTGTAATTCATACATTAGGCACAAAAATTAACTAATAAAAAATAGAACAATTATAATACAGTGGGGCCTTGACTTACGAGTGCCCTGACTAACGAGTTTTTCGAGATATGAGCCGTCTCTTGGTCGATTTTTTGCTTTGAGTTGCGAGCTAAAATTCGGGTTATGAGCCAGCTTCAGATACACCACCACTAGTTAGTTGGCGCAGCGAATATCACAGTGAATGCCACAACATCAGCCCAGCATCACGTGTCTCACTCGTTCACTTTTTGATTTGACATACGAGTAATTTGAATTACGAGCTCCTTCACAGAATGAATTAAACTCGTAAGTCAAGGCCCCACTGTATATTGTAATAAAGTTATGTAAATGTGTTCTCTCAGCAAATTAGCACATATTTCTTTTTCCTTTTTCATAATTTCATGGATAGAAAATTTGCTCTTACCGTAGATTTTAGTGACCTCAGCATACATTGTTTTCTGTCCTTATTAAGTCGACAACTTTCACCTTTTCACTTAAAGGAAGCACTTTACAGCTTTTTCTTGGCATACCTGAATCACCAGAATCACTACTCTTGTGCTTTGGGGCCAACATTTGGTAAAATAAGGATTACTTGAACACAAGCACTGGATACTGTGACAGCAATCTGATAACCTAGACAGCTACTAAAGTACAGTGTGGATACGATGGACAAAGGAATGATTCCCATCCTGGGCACACAAGGGCAGGAAGACACAAGACTTCTTCATACTACTCAGAACGGCGCACATTTAAAACTTATTGTTTACTTCTGGAAATTTCCAATTAATATATGCAGACTGTAGTTGACTGCAGGAAACTGTGACAGTTGAAATCATGAATAAAAGGGCTACTACTGCAACATATGTCAATAAAACTTCAATTTTAAAAAAATTTAAAAATCAAATAGATAATGCTAAATTCAAAATATTTCATTGCTTCCCATACAAATAGAGATTAAAAGATAAAAGGAATTGCCCGGCTGGTGTAGAGTTGTGGTTGAGCGTCAATCTATGAACCAGTAGGTCAGGCTTTGATTCCCAGTCAGAGCACAAGCCAAGGTTGCAGGCTGGAATTTCCTTCTATGGACATGTTCTTTCAGCCACTTGAGGGGATCACTCCTTGTTAGAGGACCTCCAGTCCAAGATTGAAGTCTAGGAATAGCCTCTATGTTAAGACCAGACTTAACCAAATCCTCTGAAATCAATAAAAACTTACTTGAAAAGAAAAAAAAAGGATAAAAGTAATAATAAAGAAGTGTATGACAGCAGTTTTAAATAAGTGAGAAAAGCCCGGCCAGTGTGGTTCAGTGGTTCAGCACTGACCTATGAACTGGGAGGTCACTATTTGATTCCCAGTCAGGCACATGCCCGGGTTGTTCTCAGTGAGGGGCATGTAGGAGGCAGCCAATTGATGATTCTTTCTCATCATTGATGTTCCTATCTCTTTCTCCCTCTCCATTCCTCTCTGAAATCAATAAAATAAAACAAAGTGAGAAACATAAAGGAAATAGATAAATGTAGTTATGTAATTTTACCTTATGTAAAATTACAATGCAAAACATACACACTGCAAACATATATTTATTTGTTAAACTTGAAATGCTTGTTGAATGGATTCATTTAGGGGAGAAGATAGACACAATTATTATTATTAATTTAAATAATAATTTTCTGGGAAAATAAATCCAACAAGGGATCCAGCTGCCTTATAAGGTAATGAGAAGTATACATATATTTTAAAACTCGAAAATCTCTCCTGATTCTAAAATCCCACAATTATAGTTCATTACAAAACATATATTTTAAGTACCTAATTCATGTCAAAAGATTTCTGCAAGCAATGTTAAATCATTAGATTTGAAATTCAAATGATTAAAAACCATTAGATACATATTTTCAATGTAAATATTTTAGAATCAAAAGGGATTTTTAAGAGTATAAAACCATACTACCTAAATTAATCTATAACTTTAACAGAATCCCAATCAAAGCTCTAACAAATTTTGGGTGAAAAAGAAAAACAAATTCTAGCATTCATCTGGAATACAAAAATGTAAAGTATTTTGTGTAAGGACAATGCAGCAGTTTTCCTGAAAGATATCAAAAGAAACTAGGAAGCCTAACTGGTTTGGCTCAGTGGATAGAGCGTCAGCCAGCGGAATGAAGGGTCCCAGGTTTGATTCCAGTCGGGGGGCATGTGCCTTGGTTGCGGGCACATCCCCGGTGGGGGTTATGCAGAAGGCAGCTGATTGATGTTTCCCTCTCATGTTTCTAACTCTCTATTCCTCTCCCTTCCTCTCTGTAAAAAAATCAATAAAATATATTTAAAGAAAAAAAACAAACTAGGAAGCTATAGTAATTAAAAGTATGGCACTAGCTGGGAACAGAAAAATGGATCAACAGAACATATCAAAGTATATTTGAGGCCAAAACCGGTTTGGCTCAGTGGATAGAGCGTCGGCCTGCGGACTGGAGGGTCCCAGGTTCGATTCTGGTCGGGGCCACGTGCCTGGGTTGCGGGCACATCCCCAGTAGGAGATGTGCAGGAGGCGGCTGATCGATGTTTATCTCTCATCGATGTTTCTAACTCTCTATCTCTCTCCCTTCCTCTCTGTAAAAAATCAATAAAATATATTTTTTAAAAAAAAAGTATATTTGAGAATTTAGTCTATGATAAAGGAGTATTTTTAGAATTAAAGCAGAAAAGTTGGACTATTTAATAATTGAAAAAAATAAAGGGTTAATCTATACTTCACAAAGGACACAAACTAAATGCCATATGATTTTTAAAAAACTATTTTAAAAATTAGAAGAAAATACAAATTTATATATTCTTGGCAAGATAGGCACAAAAGAAACTAATAAAAGATTGAATACTGAACATTAAGAAAAAAAGCCTCTATATGATAAAGATACCCTAAACAAATTAAAAGCTGTACCAAAACTGCAGGAAATATGATACACACACACACACACACACACACACACACACATAAAGGATTAAAAGTGTGTGTGTATGGGTACATGCATACATGTATATATATATATATATATATTTGTGTATGAAGTTTCTGAGACAGTGAAATACATGCTATTGCTCCTGCCGAAACCCAAAATGATCCAGTAAATTAGCGGTTCTCAACCTGTGGGTCATGACCCCTTTGGGGGTCGAAAGACCCTTTCACAGAGGTCGCCTAAGACCATCGGAAAACACATATATAATTACATACTGTTTTTATGATTAATCACTATGCTTTAATTATGTTCAATTTGTAACAATGAAATTGGGGGTCACCACAATATGAGGAACTGTATTAAAGAGTGGCGGCATTAGGAAGGTTGAGAACCACTGCAGTAAGTAAACGCATCAGACACTAAGAAAGTGGAGGGAGTTGGGAGAGGAAAATGATAAAAAGGTAACAAAATAAAGACAGAATGTTTAGGTCTGATTAATAAATGTAAGAGACCTTAAATCTCGTTTCCTGCCCAGCTATGGGAATTCAGAAACTAGGTATATTTTCCCTGGAAGTTCAGGTTATCCTTTAATGAAAAAAAACTGCTTGACATAGGAACAATATAAAGATACCGCCCTGGCCAGTGTGTTCAGTGTTAAGAGCATCAGCTCTGCCTGCACCAAAGGGTCACGGGTTTGATTCCCATCAAGGGCACATACCTGGGTTGAAGGTTCAATCCCCAACCCAGGTCAGGTCAGGTGCGGGAAGCAACCAATTGATGTGTCTCTCACACTGATGTGTTTTTTTCTTTTCTTCTCTTCTCCCCCTCCCTCCATTCCTCCCACTCTCTGTAAAAGTCAATGGAAAAAATATGCTCAAGTGAAGATTAACCACAACAAGATATAAAGATACTAACACTAGGAGTCTAACAAAAACTGGGTGGCCATTTGATCATTTTACTGTGAAGCCCTCCAGGCCAGCTAAAATTGGATCCCCAATACAAAATACACAGAGCTTCTATTCATTAAAATCTAATCTTTAACATAAGCAGAAATCCAGAAATCAGACATGACAGAGATTAAAGAACAAAAAAACTTCAGAGGAAACAGTGCTAGGAGCAGACTTCAACTATCCTTAATACCCTCAAAGAAATGATAAAAAAATATGCAGAAATATAACAATAGGAAGAGATGAGAAAAGGAACAAAGAGGGTATTGAAGTGGCTGATCAATGTTTCTTTCTCATGGATGTTTCCATCTCTCTATCCCTCTCCCTTCTCTCTCTCAAATAAAAAAAAAACCCACTTTTTTAAATAAATAAAAGCTTCCATGAGGCCCAGCCAGTATTGCTCAGTGGTGGAGCACTGACCCATGAACCAGAAGGTCACAGTTTGATTCACTGTCAGGGTATATGCCCGGTTTGTGGGCTCAATCCCCAGTAGGGGGCGTGCAGGAGGCAGTTAATCAATGTTCTCTTACTGGTGTTTCTATCTCTATCCCTCTCCCTTCCTGTCTCTCTAAAAAGTCAACAAAGACATATTTTTAAAAAAAGCTTCTTTGAGGAAAAACATGTCATATAAATATCAGAAGAATGGTATCATACTTATCAATACCAACATCAGAAGCTATAAATGATTCAAGAGATGCCTTCAAAGCCCTAAGGAAAAATTACTTTCAACTCTATACCCGAATGGACCATTAATTTGGGTGTTTCAGACATAAAAGTCTTAATTTCTTTTTTTTAAAATCCCAAGCACCCTTCAGCAAGTAATAGGATGCTTTTCTATAAAACGTGGGCACATAAACCAAGAAAGAGTGGGATCTAATAAACTTTTTTTAAAATATATTTTTGTGCACCAGTGGGGTCCCTCAGCCTGGCCTGTCGCCTCTCGCAATCTGGGACCCCTTGGAGAATGTCGGATAGCCAGACAGGAGGGAGCCGATGCCCGCAGGCCCAATCCAGACAGGAGGGAGCCCGATCCTGTGCATTTTCTGTAACCTGTTGGTCAGTGCACGTCATAGTGACCGATCATTCACTTGCTTAGGCTTATATATAGATAGATTGATTTCAGAGAGCAAGGGAGAGGGGGAGATAGAAACATCAATGATGAGAGAGAATCAGTAATCGGCTGCCTCCTGCATGCCCCCAACTGGGGATTAAGCCCACAACCCAGGCATGTGCCCTTGAACAGAATCTAACCTAGAACCCTTCAGTCCCCAGGCTTACACTCTATCTGCTGAGCCAAACCAGTTAGGGCTCTAATAAACTCTTAATAGAGCCAGAAACCCAGGAATGAGGTAAAGACATATTCTAGAATCAGGATGATAAAGAAATACCAAAATAATATCTGTATAACAGAAACAGAATAGAACAAGCAGTCCAGATTACAGCTCCAAGAGGGAAGGGGGAAAAAATGGAATTTACAGACTTCAGAATGTAATTCTCTTTTACAATTTTTATACTAAGTAGAATATTTTTAACTCCCAAAAATAACTTACAAATCATTTGTACATTATGTAAAGTAGTATTTAGTACTGACTACTGAAAGTAGCTGTTGGAAGGGGTGAAAGTTTTTAAATGTGCAAAGAAAACCAGGCAAGTTGAATAATGGGGAGGAAGCAGTAATTAAATCCAGGAAAAACAAAAGGCTATGAAATCTATCCATTTGGAAAGATGAAGAATGAAAAAATAATACAGAAGTGAACTAAAATTTTTAGTTACCATTACAAAATTATGTCCTCAACAAATGAAGAAAGCACTACTATATCACACATGCTAAAAAATATCAGAAGAAATAGCTAAAATATCTAAAGAGGGGTGGAAAGACTGCTTTTTGTTACAAGCAGTTTAATACTGATTTTTTAAACATTTATAAGTTCCTATAATTAATAAGAAAAACATAATCCAAAAGTAAAAGGAGTAAATGATATGAGGAGGCAATGTGAAAATGGCTTATTTATAATAATAAAAGTGTGATATGCAAATCGGCTAAACAAAACAGCAGAATGACCGTCCAGACGACCTTCCGGATGACCACGCTGACACCCACTGGCGCCAGGCCAGCCAAGGTGGGTGCGATGCGATTGGTCGGGGGCCCAGCCATCGCCCCATGATCGCCCTGCAGAGGGAGGCCCAGGCCACCGGCTGGCAAGGCAATTGATCAATCAGGGGACTCCACAATCACCCCAAAGAGGGAGGCCCAGGCCACCAACTGGAGGTCTGATGGGCAGGGCCTCCCTCTGTGGGGTGCGATAGATCGCCCCAAGAGGGAGGCCCAGGCTACCCCATGGTGGTGCTGCAGCGGGTGGGCCCGGCCTCCCTCTTTGGGATGATCCATTGAGGAGCTCAGGCTGGGTGGGTGGGGCCTACCTCTCTGGGGCAATTAATTGCAGGGCTTCTGGAATGAGGGCACAGGCCGGGCTGAGGACACACACACACACACACACACACACACACACACACACCCAGTGCACAAATTTCGTGCACCAGGCCTCTAGTACAAGGATATGAAAGATGGCAAACCAGGATAAACACTCTGGAGATATGTAAACTAAAATAATGTGATACCACCTAAGGATAAAGAAAAATGTGGTCTGCTATGGGAAAATGACTACTCTCATACACTGTGGGAGTTTAAAATATCACTTCTAAAGAAACATTTGATAGAAGTTAGCTGTGTGTTCCCTTTGACAGAGTTCCAATTCCAGCATGCTCTACATAAATACTGACTTGTAGAGACATTCCCTGAAGCACTGGTTATTTCCTATGCATAAGAATTTGGTCAAATAAAATATAAGACCTAGATACTGTAAAATAATTTGCAGTGGTTAAAAAAGTATGGTAGAGATTCCAAAATATTCTGTTAAAAAAAAAAAACTCAAAGGATAATATGAACAAACATGTATAGCTGTGTGTATCTGAAAGAACACACACCAAGCCATTAACCACAAGGGGAGTGGAATTGGGAACAAAAGAAAAGAGAGGTATAAAACAGAGGGGGAGCCCAGCTGGCATGGCCATGGTTGAGCATCTATGAACCAGAAGGTCATGGTTCAATTCCCAGTAGGAACACATTTCCAGGCTGTGAGCTCAGTCCCCAGTAGGTGATGTACAGGAGGCAGCCGATCAGTGGTGCTCTCTCATCACTGATGTTTCTGTTTCTCTATCCCTCCCTCTCCCTTCCCTCTCTGAAATCAATAAAAATATACAATAAATAAATGAAGGGAATTTATTATCTGTTTTTATATAATCATACATACATTTATTACATGTATTCTTTTTAAGTAGAGAAATTATATGGAATTTAAACTTTCAGTTTAGCATTCACAAATAGTTGTATTATCAATCAATATAAGAATAACTGATTTATAATTTATATCTTTGAACACATGTGATTAGCAGAGTTTCACATACCCTCTTATTGTACTGTTTGTCTCAGAATCCCCAGGATCCAATGTTTCTTTTAAGAAGTTTATATAATGTATCCAAAGGTCAACACTAAGAGGTATTGCCTGAAGCCCCCGTCGATACACCTAAGAAAAAAACAACAAAACTGTACTTCAAATATTTAATTATTTCTTAACAGAGAGGTAACACTGTGTTATCCGGTGAACCTTAGAAATACTAATTACTGGAATTTTGTTTAAATAATCTACCATTACCATTTGGGTGGAGGTTGGATAGAACATGGCAATGTTCTGATCCCCACGTGCAGAGTCTTGATCTTCAAAGCGCAGCAGTCCCTGCTTTCTGACCGGGTTGTGTGGGCAGGCTTTGGGTTACAGACCATAGGGCACAGACCCATTAGAGCACCAATGACAGCGTCTGACCAAAAATGCAATAAGACGTAGCAAATGTGACTAGCAAACCAACTATATTGTTTGGAAAATGAGAAATAAATGTAAGTGAGAGAAAAGCCCTGCCCTACTTGTTAAGCTGCAGTGTAATACAGAGGCTTGCACTGCAAAGCTTGACAAACTGTAGAGGTTTAACGCACCTGCCAACAAAGAGAGAAAATATTAGCTACAAATGCCACAAGAGTGACAAATGCAAATAAAATACCCTATAAAATTGTTTGACCACAAATCGTAGGTACTGCCAGCCAAAGGAAAAAAAAAGTCTTTGTTTTGTTATTTGGCTTACAGTACCTAATGGAAATTATTTTATTCAGTGATGTACGCACCTCATCTGATTGTTTAATGTTGTCATGCCGCTTTTCAAGGTCTGCATACTTTTTCCAGTAACCATAGCAATACGGATAGTGTATGAAAAATTTGTCAAATGCTTTCCTGGCAGCCATCAAGTGATTCTGATGAAAATAAAATGAGGTGTTTAAATATCTTGGAAGTTTCTGCACAAAAAATATTTATTATTCCTTTCAAATGTATTATCTCAAATAAAAGAAATGGCAGGTTTAAAGACCACAAACACACCCCGCAGTCCTTATCCCTATGAATGCAATCTTATCCTTTGAAACAGAGGAACTAATTCTGTTAAACTACAAGGTAACCATTTATATATTCACAGATTTTATACAGATATACACATGCACAGCACTTACTACAAACATTAGACTTTGACTCTAATAAAACTAACTTTTCACTACACACCAATGCAATTTTTTTGCAGTTAAATAAGTGTAAATATCCAATGTGATGTAACTTAATCTGAAAAGTATAAAAAAGCAACTTTAATTACAAAACAATAAGGCCCAGTCTAATAATGACTTGATTAATCTGTTCCTTTAGTCCCATTTAAAAGTTACTAACCTCCTGTTCTACATACTGAAGCAAATATACCCAGCCTGTAAAATCCTGAGGATTATTTTCTACAGTTTTCCAAAACTTTTCATATTCTGGAGGGAAATTTGCTTCTGTTTCTGCCACTGGAAGGTCCACAGCATCTGCTATTTCATTTTCATCTGTAGTTGCATTCACATTAGGAGATCCATCAGGTGACTGTTCCATTTCCGTGACATTCATAATTTCAGTACTGAAATCAGCAGACTGTTCTACCACTACCTCAGAACTGTTGCCTGTGCTGCCATTACTAGAATTTCTGTACTCCTCCATGTGAGAATTTTGCATAGCTGTTTGTCTTCAGTTAATGATCTGTAGAAACAAAAATAAAGAAAAACATCTTCCAAATGTTTATTTAGCATCATCAAAACCACCCGTTTTTAAAAATGATTTTTAGAGAGGAAGAGAGAGAAACATCAATGTGAGAGCAAAACATCAATCAGCAGCCTCCTGCATGCCCTTACCCGGGATCAAACCTGCAACAGAGCATTTGCCCTGACCAGGAATTGAACCAGCAACCTTTCAGTGCATGGGATGACACCCAACCAGCTGAGAAGCACCAGTAAGGGCAAAACCACCTTCCTATAAAACACAAGCTCTCATTAGCTATTAAAGAAATATAATTTGATTCTTGATATCTCTTATAACTCTTAATTAGGTTTATTAGTTTCTATATTATAAATGAAATTCTGTAACATAAATTTTCCAAAAATCTATTTTATTGTTGGGTGTTTAAACAAACACTAAATAACTAAGGACTTAGTTCATTCATCCATAAAGCAAGTGAGGTTTGTGCCTGCTCCCTAAAGAAGCAATCATATCTGAATTCAATGTTTCTTAGCTAGCTAAAATTATAAAATTCAGTGTCTGAATACCATCTTGCTATTAACCCTGGAAAACAGCAATGTCTTTAATATCTGTTCTGAAGGCTAAAGGGAAAATAACAAAAATTCTGATCATGGCCCTAGCCAGTTTGGCTCAGTGGATAGAGCGTTGGCCTGGGGACTGAAGAGTCCCGGGTTCAATTCCGGCCAAGGGCATGTACCTTGGTTGCAGCCACATTCCCAGTAGGGGGTGTGCAGGAGGCAGCTGATGGATGTTTCTCTCTCATTGATGTTTCTAACTCTCTATCCCTCTCCCTTCCTCTCTATAAGAAATCAATAAAATATATTTTAAAAAAATTCTGATCATGGATATAAACGTTTTAGAGGGAAATTCATCACTTAGCTCAGGATAAAGTTTTAGAAAAGAAAGGTTACATTGTTGAAATATATTAATACATTTACAATAAAATTTAAATCCTAGCACCTAGGTCTGATTTTATTTTAGAAAATATAAATGAAGGTATTAAAAAATTATAAGAGCCCTGACTGGTTCGGTTCAGTGGATAGAGCATCGGCCTGCGGACTGAAAGGTCCCAGATTTGATTCCGGTCCAGGGCATATACCTTGGTTGCGGGCACATCCCCAGCGGGAGGTGTGCAAGAGGCGGCTAATCGGTGTCTCTCTCATCGATATTTCTGGCTCTCTATCCCTCTCCCTTCCTCTCTGCAAAAAATCAATAAAATGTATTTTTTTTAAAAAAATTGTAAGAGCCCTGGCCGGAGTAGCTAAGTTGGTTTGACATCATTTGTGCACCAAAAGGTTACTGATTCAATTCCTGGTCAGGGCATATGCCCAAGTTACGGGCTCAGTCCCCAGTAGGGGTGTGCATGAGGCAGCAGATTGATGTTCCACTCTGAAAGAGATGTTTCTCTCTCCCTCTTCCTTCTTCTCTCTCTAAACATCAATAAAATATATATATATATATTTTTTTTAATTACAAGAGTGACTTCTAAAGTGAATGTTATTAAAAACATTTGTGCAAGGTTCTATCATCTGGATAGTAATTATATAAAATTGTTCAAATTAAGTCAACTCATTGTTAAGGCCACCCTGTATAATGGGTTGCAGCCAAAATATTTGAAAAACATTGCTACACTATTACTATGATAAATTAATAATACTAGAATATTAAATTCAGTGAGAACAGAGACCTTGGTTTTGTTTATACCTTTAACTTTTCATTTAGTTATGACATATACTTTTGACTAACAATTCTACCTACCAACGTAAAATTTGGAGGATGACTTAAATAATCCACACATAATTAAAGATGGGAAGGTTGCCCTGACTGGTTGGCTTGGAGTGTAGTACATACACCAAAAAGATTGCAGGTTAGATCCCCAGTCGGGGCACATATGAGAGGAAACTGACTGATGTTTCTTTACTTCTCTCTCCCTTAAAAAAAAAAAATCAATAAATGTATCCTCAAGTGAGGGGGAAAAAAGGCAATTGTTAATTTTAAAAATACAGTAAGTTTGATCGAACACCTTTTTTTAAACTCTCTATATTTATGCCTATAGAGGTTAAGTGATTATTCCTTTCACAAACAGAGCAACACATAAAAATCTGAAGACTGAAAGTCAGGAGTTTGAGCAAAACAAATTAACTTTGCAATCTACAAGTTACTCTGTGCTTCATCTGCAGATAAGCTAATTTTAAGGCTCAGGATGTTAGGAAAAGATACTATCATAGAAACTGTTTTTTAGCAACTGTTTTCAGAGACTAAGTAGAATGGTCACAGATTATGTTCTAGAAATTGGAACGAACACACACACACACACACACCTGTATCACTCAGGTGTTGTTTTTTAATCCTCATCTGAGGATATGTTTTTTTCTTTGATTTTAGAGAGAGGAAGGAAGAGGGGGAGAGAGAGAGAGAGAGAGAAACATTGATATCTCCCTAATGCACCCTGACCAGGGATCAAATCCAAAACCCAGGTATGTGCCCTAACTGGGAATGGAATCCTTGACCTTTCCGTGTGTACCCATGATGCTCCAACCAACTGAGCAACACTAGCCAGGGCAATCACTCAGGGGAAAACAATCATTTGGCTAGAACTACCACTTTCTCCTTTGGCTATTTTAGAGTTCACAATCTAAGGAACAAGTCTTCAGTAGAATTCCTTTTGTTCACCTTTTCCCCACCAAAGACTGTAGAGTGGAAAGTTCCAACTTTTGCAACCCCAGAGTGTAGTTATAAATACGGTGGGGGGTGGGGGGTGGATACCAAACAGTAGTTGCTTCTTTTTTTTCAAGCCACTTAAAAGCTCCTATGGAGCCCAAAACACCCAAGTTCCAAAGTGAGCTCCATATTCATAATTCCATGATAAAACTTGCTTCCTTAAGTTTCAACCTTCCTTGTAGAAAAGTTTAAAGTATTCCTAAACAGACTGGACCCGTTGCCAAATAACTTGAAGTCCTCAAAGAGGAGGTACCGTGAATATCAAACTAAAAAGTAACAATCTCATGACATAAAATCATCATCATCAATCACACGTTAAGAGCAGCACTACTTAAGTTAAGCAAGACATAATTCTTAAACAGATTTCTTCAAAAGATCCTTAATGTCGCCCTGGCCGGTTCGGCTGGGTGGATAGAGCCCGGCCTGCGGACTGAAGGGTCCGGTTGGATTCTGGCCAAGGGCACATGCGCGGGTTGCGGGCTCGCTTCCCAGTAGGTAGCGTGCAAGAGGCAGCTGATCAATGATTCTCACTCATCATTGATGTTTCTATCTCTCCCTCTCCCTTCCTCTCTAAAAATCAATATTTTTTAGAAAATAACTTTAACGTCTAGTTTTTCGGCTTCTATTCTATCCTGCCAAAAGCTTCCACTTAATTTTGAGGTGCTGTGACTCAGGGCCCCAAAGATTTAGCTTATGCCGTCAGAATACGGAATGCGTCCTACAAGGCGCCTAAATTACGCCTTATTAACAGAATTTGTATTTTCCCAATGTTCTGGGGTCTGCTATGGAGCCCTTCCAGTTCCAGTCGTCCCAGCCACACCGGTTTCCAGCTCTTGGGGAAGCAAGGGCTCCAGGCTTACCCCCACACCGCTTCCTCAATCACGTGCAGGCCCACATTTCCAGGCCCGTCTGAGAAACGTTTAGTCTAAGAAAAGAAACCTCGCACTGCTCCACCCAACAGGTGGGGAGACCAGAAGACTGGACAGCTGGGCGCCCTGGCCGGGCCAGGCCGCAACACGGCG
>NW_006374611.1:408330-421176 GCF_000327345.1 Myotis davidii | reverse complement strand
TGCTCCTCCTGTTTCCTTAGTGAATTCTTCCCAAAATGTAAGGGTAGTTAGGTCCTTTCACACTCCTGATCTTAAACACAGCCAGCGCTCAGCCCTGCCCTTGCCCCCCAAAGAAAGAAATTGTTTTACTTTTGGGGCAAACCTAATGTTTCCCAACAATTGTTCAGGTTTTACCCCTCTACCTAAAAATGGACAGAAATTAAGACTTAAAGCCCCTATGGCCCCACCAGGGTGACTCAGTGGTTGAGCCTTGACCCATGAACCAAAAGGTCCCTGGTTCAATTCCCCGTCAGGGTACATGCCCGGATTCTGGGCTCAATCCCCAGTAGGGGGTGTGCAGGAGGTAGCCCATCAATTATTCTCTGTCATCATTGATGTTTCTACTTCTACCTCTCCCTCTCTCTTTCCAAAATTTTTAAGAAAATCCTGTTGGCCCTAACCGGTTTGGCTTCGTGGATAGATAGATCGTTGGCCTGTGGACTGAAGGGTCCCAGGTTCGATTCCCGGTCAGGGCACATGCCCGCGTTTCAGGCTCAATCCCCGTAAGGGGGTGTACCGGAGGCAGCAGATCAATGATTCTCATCATTGATGTTTCTAACTCTCCCTCTTCCTTCCTCTCTAAATTCAATATATATAAACACTGTGGGGGGGGAAAGGGACACACACACTAAACCTGACAAGCTTATAGGAGGCCTGTATAGCAGGCCCTACAAACTTAGAGACCAAAAATAACCACATAGGGTGGTGTGAACATAAACATCCCTAATTAAAAGCCAGTCATGGTGGTAGTCACGTCCTAGCCTGTAGCTTTCTTGACGAAGGTCAGTCTTTACCTGAAGTGAGCCTGTCTATTGTCTTTTTGCATCTAAGATAACATACACTTGGAATGTAAGAGTAATCTCCTTTATCTGGACCTCTCAGGGTGCAACCCACTGGCACCAGAGCACTAGGCCATAGAATCCCTCAGTGTTATCTTGTTCCTCAAATACCATCCCCTTGTGCTGTAAATGTTAATTTTTAACCATCCTGTACCCACAAATGTAAAAGATTTAAATGTTTCAGTGGTTGAGCTTCGACCCATGAGGTCACTGGTTCCATTCCTGGTCAGGCCACTGAAGTATGGTAGCAATCATCTCAGGTAGAAACTGTAGTTTAACTGTAACCCTGCTGATTGGCTTCTGTACTTATCTGCTTTGTTTAATAATAGAAAAGTTACTTTGATTTTCTGAACTTATGTATGCTGTCCCAATCGATGCATACTCCGTTGTTGGTGGTTTGAATATCCCATTGATTGTGATCTTACTGATTATCGAAGCACATTCTTCTGTACCTGGGAACCGGGACAGCACAATTACCTTAAATTGCCCCAGTGGCCAAAGATAATGCGTTCTGGTTGACTCAGTGGTCCCAAGACCAGGACAGCACAATTACCCTAAATTGCCTCGATGGCTCCAGATAATGTGTTTCCCTTGATTCAGTGGTCCGAAGACCCAAAGCTATAATTCATCTTTGTAGGTAACTAATCGGCTCAATTTCGCTTCTGTAACTGCTTTTTGCAAACCAGGTTCCTCATTCCAAACCCTGAGATGTAATCAATACCTTTGTGATGTTTGCCTATATAAATCTGGTGTTTTGGCCATCTTACCACTGAGAGATTTGGAGAGCAAAATGCCCCCTCATAGTCTCGGATTTGCAATGAATGTGACTCCTTAATTCGACTTCTTGAGGCATCCTTGTGTGATTCGCAGGGTACATTACACCACATGACCGGGTTTCAGGCTTGATCCCCAACAAGGAGCATGCAGGACGCAGCTGATCAATGTTTCTATCTCTTTCTTCCTTTCCCTTCCTCCCTCTTTAAAATCAATAAAAACATATGTTAGAAAAAAGTAAATGTTACTCTGTTTTACTTTGTGGACAAAAGGGGCCACATGCTAACCTGACAAGTTCAGGGAAGGCCTACATGGCAGTCTTGCAAACTCAGAGACCTAAAGTAACCCCAAAGGATGGTCTGAAATTAAACTTTAACTAAAAGCAGTTATGGTGGGTAGTCACCTCCTAGGCCAGTGTCTTCCCTGTCTAAGGTCAACCTTTACCTTAATTGAACCTATCTGTATTTTTGCATCTATGAAAACTTATCCTTGAAATGTCAGGGTAGTTTGTAACTCCCCTTTTTCCGGACCCCTCAGGGCACAACAAATGGCACGTGGGAGAAAACCACAAATTCTCTCACTGTTATTATTATCGTGTTAATTAACGACTGTTAACGATCCTGTACCCACCTAAGTAACAGAAGTATGTTACAGAAGTATCCAGTCCCAGAGGTTCCCCCCACCACCACTTCGCTTTCTCTGGCCTCTCTAATCTATCACCAATGGATTTCATGTAACCCACCTACATCTGTTGGAATGTACCTGCGAATCACAGGACTCCTCAAGAAGTCGAATTAAAGAGTCACATTTATTGCAATCCGGGACTATGAGGGGCCATTCCCAAATCTCATAGCAATAAGATGGTGGCAAAACCAGACTTACATAGGCAAAAATCACAAAGGTATTGATTACATCCTGCAGTTAGGAATGAAGAAACTGGTTTGCAAAAAAGCAGTTTGTTATGGAAGCTAGACTGAGCCGATTAGTTATCTACAAAGATTAATTATAGTTTAAGGTCTTGGGACCACTGAGTCAACAGAAACACATTATCTGAAGCCACTGGGGCAATTTAGAGTAATCGTGTCAGATGGGATGATTTATACAATTCAGAAAACCAAAGTAACTTTTCTATTATTAAGCCAAACAGCAGGGTTAGAGTTAAACTACAGTTTCTACCTGATGGTTGCTACCATACTTCACATCCATTCCTTTGATTGCAATGTATAAAAATAGATGAGAAACCACCATTCTCTAGTCTAGAGCATTATCCCAGTCTGTTGAGATTCTGCTTCCCGGCAATTGTCGACAGTTTTGCTCAAATAAACGCACAAAAATTCTTCACAGGTTCAAATGTTTTTACCTTATCAATTTGTTATCCAATCTCAGAGATTTCCCCACTTTGCTTTCTCCTGCCTCCCTAGGATCTATCACCAATGAATTTCATGTAACCCCCTTTATGTCTCTTCCTTTAATTCTAATGTATATAATAAACTGTAAAACTGCCCATCTCCAGAGCATTTTCTCAACCCATTGAGATTTTGCTTCCTGGCAATTGTCATCTGTTTGACTCAAATTCATAAAAATTTCTACAGGTTTGGACATTTCTTATGTTGACACTCTCAAATCTATGTAGTGTGAGTCCTAGTTACCTGAAGAGGAAACAATAGGATATATAACATTTCCTCTGGAAAAATGGAGATTAAAAGTTGTGTTGACAATCTTAGCAGTCCTCTTCAGTTCTACTCTTTTGTTGTTGTTGTTAATCCTCACCAGAGGGTATTTTTTCCATTGATTTTTAGACAGAGTAGAAGGGAGGGGGAGAGACAGAGAGAGAGAAACATGGATGTGAAAGAGACACATTAGCTCTAACCAGTTTGGCTCAGTTGGAGAGCATCAACCTCCAGACTGAAGGGTCCCAGGTTCGATTCCGGTCAAGGGCAGGTACCTTGGTTGCAGGGACATCCCGTGCAGGAGGCAGCTGATCGATGTTTCTCTCTCATCGATGTTTCTAACTCTCTATCCCTCTCCCTTCCTCTCTGTAAAAAATCAATAAAATATATTTAAAAAAAAAAGAAAGAGACACATTAATTGGTTGCCTCCTGCACATGCCCAGAGCAGGGCCAGGGATGAAGCCTGCAACGAAGGCACATGCCCTTGAATAGGAATCGAACCCAAGACCTTTTAGTCTGAAGGTCAATGTTCTAACCACTGAGTTAACTGGCTAGGGCTAAAAAAACTTTTTAAAAATTGATTTAGCCTTAGTTGACTTTATTTTTTTTTTCATCTTTATTGTTGAGAGTATTACAGATATCCCCTTTTTCCTACCATTGCCCGCCTCCACCCGATTCCTGACCCGGCCAAGGTCTTCACCACCCTATTGTCTGTGTCCATAAGTAATATACATATGCATATAAGATCTTTGGTTAATCTCTTCCCTCCTCCCCTTCCCCATCCACCGAGATTCTTCAGTCTGTTCCATGTTTCTATACCTCTGGTTCTATTATATTCATTAGTTTATTTTATTCATTCGATTTCTTGGTCATTTATTTTGATTTTTAGATTCCATTGTTGACAGATATGTATTTATTGCCATTTTATTGTTCATATTTTTCTTCTTCTTCTTATTTCTCTTCTTGAATACCCTTCAATGTTTCATGTAATACTGATTTGATGGTGATGAACTCCTTTAGCTTTTTCTTACCCATGAAGATCTTTATCTGACTTTCAATTCTAAATTATAGCTTTGCTGGGTAATCTTGGTTGTAGGTAGGTCCTTGCAATTCATCACTTTGAATATTTCTTGCCTCTCCCTCTGGCCTGCAAAGTTTCTGTTGAGAAATCAGCTGACAATTGTATGGGTGCTCCCTTGTAGGTAACTAACTGCTTTTCTCTTGCTGCTTTTAAGATTCTCTCTTTGGCCCTAGCTGTTCGGCTCAATGGATAGAGTGTCGGCCTGCGGACTAAAGGGTCCCGGGTTCAGTTCCAGTCAAGGGCACATGCCTGAGTTGTGGGCTCAATCCCCAGTAGGGGGCGTGCAGGAGGCAGCCGATTAATGATTCTCTCTCATCACTGATGTTTCTCTCTCTCCCTCTCCCTTCCTCTGAAATCAATAAAAAATATATATTAAAAACAAACAACCAACAACAAAAAGATTCTCTTTGTCTTTAATCCTTGCCATTTTAATTATGATGTGTCTTGGTGTGGCCTCTTTGGGTTCCTCTTATTTGGGACTCTCTGTGCTTCCTGGACTTTAAAGTCTATTTCTTTCACCAGGTAGGGAAACTTTTCTGTTATTATTTCTTTTTAATTTTTGAAAAGTATTGTTGAAAGTATTATGTATGTCCCCTTTTCCCCCTATTGATCCCATCTAGTCCACTCCCATCCCCACTCCAGGCCTTCACAATCCTATTGTCTTTGTCCATGGGTTATGCATATACATATGCACACAAGTCATTTGGTGGATAAGTTCCCTCCCACCCTCCTTCCCCTGCCTTTCCTCTGAGGTTCCACAGTCTATTCTATGCTTCTACATCTTTGGATCTATTTTGTTGTTAAGTCTATTTTGTTCATTAGATTCCACATATTATTGACACCATGTGATACTTGTCTTTCTCTGACTGGCTTATGTCACATAGCATAAAGCTCTCCAGGTCCATCCATGCTATCTCAAAGGGTAAGAGATCCTTCTTTTCAACTACTGCATAGTATTCCATGGCATAAATGTACAGCTTTTTACTCACTCCTCTACTGATGGGCATTTGGGCTGTTTCCAGATTTTAGCTATTGTAAATTACCTTGCTACGAACATAGAGTTGCATACATTTCTTCCAATTGGTACTTTGGGTTTCTTAGGATATATTCCTAGAAGTGGGATCACTGGGTCTAATGGCAGTTCCATATTTAATTTTTTGAAGAATCTCCAAACTGTTTTCCATAATGGCAGCACCAGTCTGCATTCCCACCAGGGGTATACTAGCATTCCCTTTTCTCCACATCCTAGCCAGCACTTGTCATTTGTTGATTTGTTGATGGTAGCCATTCTAATAGATGTGAGGTGACACCTCATTGTCATTTTAATTTGCATCTCTCAGATGATTAGTGACTTTGAGCATTTTTTCATATGTCTCTTGGTCACTTTGGAGAAGTATGTATTTATATCCTTTGCCCATTTTTTAGTTGGGTTGTTTGTCTTCCTTTTGTTAAGTTGTATAAGTTCCTTATATATTTTGGATATTAACCCTTTATCAGATATATCATTGCCAAATATGTTCCCCATATAGTGGGCTCCCTTTTCATTTTGTTGATGGTTTCTTTTGCTGTGCAGAAGATTTTATTTTGATGTAGATCCATTTGTTTACTTTCTTTTGCCTTAGGAGATGTATCTGCATCTCTCAAACATACTGCTACAAGAGATGTCTGAGATTTTGCTGCCTTATGGTTTCTTCCAGGATTTTTATGGTTTCATGAGTTACACTTAAGTCTTTTAACTATTTTCAGTTTATTCTTGTATATGGTGTAAGTTGGTGGCCTAGTTTAATTTTTTGCATTTATCTGTTCAATTTTCCCAACACCATTTATTGAAGAGACTATCTTGACTCCATTGTATGTTTTTGCCTCCTTTGTCTAATATTAATTGAACATAATGGCTTAGGTCAATTTCTGGGGTCTCTGTTCTGTTCCATTGGTATATATGCTTGTGCTTGTGCCAGTACCAGTCTGTTTTGATTATGGTGGCTTTGTAGTATAACTTGATATTTGGTATCGTGATCCCCAGAAACATCGATGAGATAGAAACATCCATGAGAGAGAAACATCCCCCAGTGGGGGATGTACCCGCAACCAAGGTACATGCCCTTGACTAGAATCGAACCTGGGACCCTTCAGTCTGCAGGCTGACACTCTATCCACTGAGCCAAACCGGTTAGGGCAGGGTCTTTTTTTTATTCCATCTAAATTTTTGGAGTATTTGTTCTATATCTGTGAAATATGCCCTTGGTATTTTAATAGGTATTGCATCGATTCTATAGATTGCCTTCAATAGTATGGACATTTTAATGATATTCATTCTACCGATCCATGAAAATGGTATGTTTTCCCACTTGTGTATCTCTTCTATCTCTTCTTTCAATGTCCTGTAGTTTTCCAAGTACAAGTCATTTACCTTCTTGGTTAAGTTTATAACTAAGCATCTTTTTTTTTCCTTATATATTTTATTGATTTTTTACAGAGAGGAAGGGAGAGGGATAGAGAGTCAGAAACATCGATGAGAGAGAAAAATCGACCAGCTGCCTCCTGCACACTCCCTACTGGGGATGTGCCCGCAACCAAGGTACATGCCCTTGACTAGAATTGAACCTGGGACCCTTGAGTCCGCAGGCCTACGGTCTTATCCACTGAGCTAAACCGGTTAGGGCTGGAGTTTTTTTTTTTTTTTTATTACTGCTTCTGTTTATCAGTTGTGATTGGTCTATTCAGGTTTTCTGATTCTTTCTGATTTAGTTCTGGGAGATTGAATTTAGGAGTTTGTCCATTTTATCCACATTGTCCTGCTTGTTAGCATGTAGTTGCTCATAGTATTTTCTTAAAATCCTTTGTATTTTTATGGTGTTAGTTGTTATTTCACTGCTTTCATTCCTGATTTTACTTTTTTGGGTCCTCTCTCTTTGTTTCTCGATGAGTATGGCTAAAGGTTCACCAAGTTTATTTATCTTTTCAAAGAACCAGCTCTTAGTTTCATTGATTTATTTGTATTGTTTTTTTAGTCTCTATGTCATTTATTTCTGCTCTAATCGTTATTATTGCCTGCCTTCTACATACTCTGGGCTTTTTGTTATTGTTGTCTTTCTAATTCTTTAAGTTGTAGGTTTAAATAGTTTATTATTAATTTTTCTTATTGTTTGAAGTAGGCCTGTAGTGCTATGAACTTCCCTCTCAGGACTGCTTTTGCTGTGTCCCATACATTTTGGTTGTTGTGTGTTTATTTTCATTTGTTTCCAGGAAGTTTTTTTATTTCTTTCTTGATCTCATTGGTTAACACTTTCATTTTTCATAAGATGCTATTTAGTTTCCATTGTTTGAATGTTTTTGAGTGTTTTCACTGTAGCTGATTTCTAATTTCATTCCATTGTGATCTGAGAAAATGCTTGATATGATTTCAATCTCCTTGAACTTGTAGAGACTTATTTTGGTTCCTAATATGTGGTCTAGCTTTCTGAATAACCCATATGTACTTGAGAAGAATGTATATTGTGCAGCTTTGGGGTGTATGTTCTATAAATGTCAATTAAATCCATCTGATTCAGTGTGTCATTTAGAGTAACCATTTGCTTGTTGATTTTTTAAAAAAAAATATTTTATTGATTTTTTATAGAGAAGAAGGGAGAGGGACAGAGAGTTAGAAACATCGATGAGAGAGATCGATCAGCTGCCTCCTGCACGCCCCGTACTGGGGATGTGCCCGCAACCAAGGTACATGCCCATGACCGGAATCGAACCGGGGACCCTTGAGTCCGCAGGCCGATGCTCTATCCACTGAGCCAAACCAGTTCGGCTGCTTGTTGATTTTTTGTCTGGAAGATCTATCCAGTGAAATCAGCCAGATGTTAACATCCCCTACTACGACTGTATTGCTGTTGATCTCTCCCTTAAAGTCCTCCAAAAGTTTATTTATGTAATTGAGTACTCCTCAATTACATATGCACATTTATATATGCACATATTGGGTGCATATATGTTTACCAGGGTTATATCCTCTTGTTGGACTGATCCCTTTATATTATGTAGTGACCTTTATTGTCTGTTCTCATGGCCTTCATTTTGAGGTCTATTTTGTCAGATATAAGTATTGCTACTCCAGCTTTTTTTTTTTTTGGTTGTTTCTATTTGCATGGTAATTTTTTCCATCCCTTCTCTCTCATCCTGTATGAGTCTTGTTCTGAGGTGGGTCTCTTGTAGACAGCATATATATGGGTTATGTTTTCTCATCCATTGAACTACCCTGTGTCTTTGATTGGAACATTTAATCCGTTTACATTTGAACATATTTATAGGTACTTCTTTATTGACATTTGAAATCTTGTTGCCTATATTTCTCTCTCTGTTTCTTATTGTGATAGCAGTCCCTTTAATCTAGCAATGATAGTTTGGTGTTGATAAACTCCTTTAGACTCCTTTTGTCTGGGAAGCTCTTTACTTCACCACCATCTATTTTGAATGATAGCCTTGCTGGATAGAGTAGTCTTGGTTTCAGATACTTGCTTTCCATTACTTTGGAGGCTTCATGCCTTCTGACCTGTAGAGTTTCTGATGAGAAATCAGCTGACAGCTTTAGGAGCTCCTTTGTAGTTTACAAATTGCTCTTCTCTTGCTGCCTTTGAGATTCTCTTTGCCCTTATTCTGGGGTGTTATCTGCTTCTAGAAGGGTTCAGGAATTTGGAAAAGGGGCTGTGCATACATGGATTAAAGAGACTAGAGAAGAAATATGAATTTGGAAGGCATTTTGGAGGGCCAGATGGAAACTTAGTTCTAGTGACTAAGCTCCTGGAATCTCTGCATCCAGGGCCTTTTATTCACACATTTTGCCTTCTAGCAAAGCAGATATACATATCAAAGGTAAGGCCTGGTAAACAATAAGAAGATTATCAGGTTGGGGGAACTGCCTTCAGTTGTTCCAGCAGCAGGTAATAACATGCAGATTTTTAGCCCTGCTGAAGGTGTCCATCAATCTTTTGATGGACCTCCTGCATTTATTATGCTAACTCTTGTTCCTAGCCTCCAGCACCCTTAATTTTTGGCATTTTAATTATGATGTGTTTAGGTGTGGGCCTGTTTGGGTTCTTCTTGTTTAAAACTCTCTGTGCCTCCTGAACTTGTGAAACTTTTTTATTTACCAGGTTAGGGAAGTTTTCTGCCATTATTTCTTCAAACACATCTCTATCCCTTGCTCACTTTCTTCTCTTGGCACATATGCAAATATTGTTACGTTTTGCATTGTCCCACAGGTCCCTTAAGCTGTCCTATTTTTTGTGTTGTTTTTTTTCTTTTTGGTTCTCTGATTGAGTGATTTTTTCTACCCTGTCTTCTAATTCACTGATCCGATCCTTGGCTTCTAATCTGCTGTGTATTCCTTCCACTGTGTTCTTTATTAGTGCTATGTCATTTTTCATAATTACTATATCTTTTCTCATGCTATTGAGTATCCTATCTATCATTATTCTGAACTCTATGTCTGATAAATTTATCTTCATTTCATTTAACTTTTCTGTAGAATTCTCCTGTTCTTTCATTTGGGGCTTGTTTTTTGTCTCCCCATATTGGCTGCCTGTTTGGATTTGTGACTATGTATTAGGTAGATCTGCTATGCCTCCCAATCTCTAATGCAGGACAGTTTCAAACACAGTTTCTGACTAATTAGATCAGGCAAAGATTCAAAGTCTCCAGAGGCTTGTTTCTGCCTGCAGACTGATTGGATTCAGTCTTGAGTAGCCTAAGACAATTGTCCACAGATGGGGCTAGAGGTTTTCCAACATGGTGGGGCAATTGCTTCTGTCTGGAGGCTAATTGTTATTCTCAGTCTCTTAATGGGCCTCAGAAACTCAACAGGGTGGGGCAAGGGGTTTTCCAATAGAGCAGGTCAACTGTCTTCCTCCCAGGAAAAAAACACCAGATTAGCAAAGATCTGCTAGAGAAAGATGTCCTCCACAGTGTGAGGGGACAAATCAGCACAAGAAACCAGGTGTCTGTCTTCTGAGCTCTAACCCTAGAGCCCCCAACCCTGGCTTCTGCTCACATAGCTCCATTCCATTCTGCACTCCCTCTGCAAGGGCCCAGGGTGAGTAGCTGCACAGAAATTTTGTGCATTGATCCTTTAAGAGGGTGCCTGCATTTCTAGCCATCTCTCCCTGGCAGACAACAACCCTGCTGTTTTTCACAATCAGATATTATGTGGGCATCTTTCTCAGTTCTGATGCTCTGTGCTGGGGGGCCCATTTTGGGGTTTAGAATCTGGTGTTCTCAGTGGCAACCCCCCCATAGCTGAGATATCTCTCTGGAAACTCAGCTGCTGTCTGTGGGAGCCTGGCCAGACCTTTTTGTGCCTCTGCACTTTCTACTAGTCTCTATGTGGTCTCCTGTTTCTGTCCTTGGTTATCAAGCTTCCCTCCAGCTAAACTTCAGGTAATTATTAGGGCTGGTTTCTTTGTATTGTATTCGTAATTCCAGTTTGATCCTGGGAGTGTGTCTATGTAGCATCAACTTACTCTGCTTCCATTTTTAATCTATTATTTCTTCAAACAGGTTTTCAATATTTTGCTCTCTCTCTTCTACTTCTGGCACCCTCATAATGTGAATGTTGGTTTGCTTAAAGTTGTCCCAGAGACTCCCAACACTATCTTCATATTTTTAAATTCTTTATTCTTTTTGCTCTTCTGATTGTTTTTTGCTTCCTCATATTCTAAATTGTTGATTTGATTTTCAGAATCCTCTACTCTACTATTGAATCCCTATAAAATACTTTGTTTCAGTTAGTATATGCTCAATTTCTGACCTGTTCTTTTTCATGTCTTTGACATTCTCACTAATATCTTTGAAAGTCTCACTAAGTCTCTTGAAGCTCTCATTAAGTTCCTTAAATCTCTCATTAAGATCCTTGAGTAACCTTATAACCATTGTTTTGAACTCTGTATCTTATAGTTTGCTTGCTTTCTTTTCTTTCATTTGTGTAGCCTTAGTTGACTTTAAAATAAATTGAATACCACAGTGATAAGCTTTGGGAAGTAAAAAGATATACAAAATACTGTAGGTTAGTGGCTGTGTCAAGTTCTAAAACACAGAAAAGTCAGATGATCTCAGAATCAGAGAACAAAAAGATCAGACCAATGGGGAAAGGTGTTATTAATGAAATGAATTTCTTCCATTTACCTCTCCAGATCAACTATCCACCCTTCTCCAAGTTCCATTATCCAGAGATTGACCCTAATGAATTATATTCCTTTCTTCCTGGCTACTAGTTGTGTCTGGCTAACAAAGAGTCCTGGCAGAATGGATGGGAAAAGTGAGGTCAGAATGTTTATTTCCCAAGCTCTCTCCATGTGGGGGATCTCAGCTCTAATTAAGGTGGCCCTCTCCATATCACTTTCTTCTTCCAGGTTTCCCTAAACCCTGCAGTTGTAAATAGTCTCAAATTACCCACTTATTAACCACTTCTCAAATTACCCTAATGTTTATATGCCATCTATTTCCTTCTTGGATCCTGACTGATAAAAAGAGCAAAGAGCTTCTTTTGATATTCAGTATTAATCACAACATCTGAGCTATTCAGTATAAGATTCCTGTTTATTTCTTCAAAATGTAACATGCAATGAAAAAGTGCATAAAACACCATATGGCTCACTTAATTTACAGAATATATTTGCTCTGGGGAATGAAATTTGTTCATTTATGCATTTTCCAACTTAATTGTGGTGACTCTTGTATTAGTTAGAAACATTTAGACTCCTGTATTAAGTGTTACTCACCTGTAACCATGGATCCTTAGAGTGCTAGGTCAGTGATGGCGAACCTTTTGAGCTCAGTGTGTCAGCATTTTGAAAAACCCTAACTTAACTCTGCTGCCGTGTCACATATAGAAATTTTTTTGATATTTGCAACCATAGTAAAACAAAGACTTATATTTTTGATATTTATTTTATATACTTAAATGCCATTTAACAAAGAAAAATCAACCAAAAAAATGAGTGTGCGTGTCACCTCTGACACACATGTCATAGGTTTGCCATCACTGTGCTAGGTACATTCCCTTCACCAAGAATTTTTTTTAAAACATTTTATTTATTTACTAGAGGCCTGGTGCATGATATTCATGCACCAAGGAGCAGGTCTAAGCTGTCAGTTGGACATCCTTAGCGCTGCAGCAGAGGTGGAGGCAGGAGAGGCTCCCGCCACCACTGCTGCGCTCACCAGCCGTGAACCATGAGCCCGGCTTCTGGCTGAGTGGTGCTCTCTCTGTGGGAGCACATTGACCACGAGGGGGCAGCTCCTGCATTGAGCGTCTGCCCCCTGGTGGTCAGTGTGTGTCATGGTGACCAGTCACTCCACCAGTTGGTCAATTTGCATATTCCCTTTTATTATATAGGATGGTTGTATCAGTTCTCAAAATATTGCCTTGTGATGTTATTTTTAATCTCTGAATTACTAT
>NW_006374611.1:404092-408253 GCF_000327345.1 Myotis davidii | reverse complement strand
GGGGAAGAGCCTGCAACCGAGGTACATGCCCTTGACCAGAATCGAACCCAGGACCCTTTGGTCCCCAGGCTGAGGCTCTATCCACTGAGCCAAACTGGCAAGGGCTAAGCAATACACAGGTGCAGGGAGAATCAGCATCTTTGAAAAGCACTTGTGGTTGTTCTCTTTGGCTGGGGATGCTACAGTTGATACAGGTGCCATGATTTCAATGGTTATACGGAGTCCTAGGTGGCAGAGAACTCAATTATCAGAAGCAAAAGAGGCATGATTATGAATAGGGAGCAGGACCTTGTGGTAATTGGGTGGTGTGACCAGCAGGGATATTAATACCTAATTGATCATAGTTCTAAACCAAATGAGTAAAATACTCATTTTTTATTTTAAATATCCCTCCATTCTAGTGAAGGGAACCACAATCCCTCAGCTACTTCCTAGGACATCTTGAAATAAGATGAGGGCAAATAACCCTAGAGAAGGATTCTACAGTACTCTCACTATGACTATTTCTCCTATTCCTCCAGAGACTTTTAGACATCTATCTATCTATCTATCTATCTATCCATTTACTAGAGGCCTGGTGCACGAATTCATGCACGGGTAGGGTCCCTAGGCCTGGCCTGAGATCAGGGCCAATCTTTCCCTGCTGCTGGCAGCTGGCCCTGCCCCCCCCCCCCCCCGTTTTCCCCCCCCCCCCCCCCCAGGCTACTGATACTGGTCATCCTCTGTGTGTGGGGAGACTGGTAGGGCGATTGGGGGCCCTCTCGCTTGCACCCGCCTTGGCCTGGTGCTGCCCACGTCCGCTGCCACCCACCCCAAGTTCCCTGTCCCCCATTGGGTGATCAGAGCCTGCTATCTAGGGAGAAGGACCGAGAGGTTGGCCGGCAGGCCCCAATCAGGCCATTGGGGCTTGTGGGCTGGTGGCAGCTCCCAAGTTGAGCTTCTGCCCTCAGTCGTCAGTGAATATCATAGTGACCAGTCATTCTGCCGTCCAGTTGATTTTCATATTATGCTTTTATATATATAGATTTATTTTTTATTTTTTTCATGAGACCTTTAAGAGCTACTTCTTAAAGCAACTTTGCACTGGGAAAAATGTGCTTACTTTTGAGAATTTATTGGACACTGGCTCTAAACTAATATCATGTCTTCAAGGCATAGAATGCCATCAGACAGAGTGGAGTTTTAGAATATGACAGATTGTAGGTTGGATCACTCACATCCATTCCTACTACCTTCCTATTATCTTCCTATACTATTAAGACTAGGAATTAAATACTCAATTTCCCAGCCTCCCTTGAATCTAAGCATGTCCCAGGAGATGTAGGCAGAAGTACACAGGAAGGGCCTTCTTTCCTAAATAAAGAATAAAACCTCAATAGAGAAACTCACTATTAATACAAATTTAAATATTGACTCCTTTATTCTCCTGATCTAAGTGTGTCATCAATTCAGTTCAGTCCTACCACCAGAATACCTTCCAGATACATTGCTTTAATTCCCACTGCTTCTATAGTTTAGACTGTACTATATAGAGTTTAGCTCATAGCCTAGCTAGTAAATCACTATACTCCTATTGGAATTTGATGTAACCTCACAGTCTTTTTCAACACATTGCACAAAAAGATGCTATCAACACTTTAGGCTAGAACCTTTGATGAAATCCATTTGTACAGGTAGGTTTTAGATCCATGTTTCCAAATTGATTTCCCTGCCTACATCTTTTTTTCCTTCCGTCCATCCAACTACCCTTCTGCCACTGGTTATTTTAAATACACTACTTCCAATCTTGAAAACATTTTTTCTATCTCCAGAATAAATTTCAAAATTATACATCATTCACCATTTTATTCAAGTATTATTTATTTAATTCCCAATATAGACCATATTCCAGGCATAGTGGTAAAGAAGAAAAAAAACTGGTCCATTCAAAATTGGTCATAGTTGGGTACCAACAGATCATTCTGCCTTCAATTTTATATAATGATATCTTACACCTTCCACACTCTAGTATTTTTTTAACCACTACTTGGCTAAATCTGTAATTTACTTCAATGCCCTTTTAAGTCTTGGCCCATTGTTCTGCCCAGAGAAGTTTGAGTTAAGAGTTTAAGTTCTCTTTTACAGTACACGTTATGAGACTATAAATGATTAATAATACTACAGTGCTTAATTGATTTTGCCTTTGCTTGACATATTCAACCAGATAACTAGCAATGAAATAAGTAGGCTTAGCTTATCCTAGCACTAAAGATTTCTATAGGGTTTCTGCTCATCTTTCATCTTCATTTGCTGCTGGGAATAAATGACTTTTGTAGGAATTTGAGTTTTACAAATATTTTCTTATACATAATCCCATTTTAATTTGGTATGCCATAATAACTCCAGGATATATATAAGATTTGACAGATAATAATAAAATTGGTTTCTAAATCCATGCTTTCTGAATCAAAGTCTTATGCTCTTTACCTTTATAATTACTTGCTTCCCTCACTCATCTCCCTTCTGGTCATATCACTGTCTACCTCCTTTAGCATTTTAGATATTCACTACTGTCTCTCTTTTGGCCCGTATTTTTTCTCTTCATATTCTTTATTTTCAGCTTACCTTCATTTACTGTAATTTAAATTTTTACATAAGCAATACATGTTGCTTATTTCTGAAAAATTAGAAATTTCAGAATAGTACATTGAAAAAACTTCTTCACCAATGGTTTACCACCATTAATATGTTGGTGTATACGTATAGCTCTAGTTTTATTTTCTGGGTGCATATATATTTGATGGAGACACTGTACTTATTTTTTTAGTTAGCCCCCCCCCCCTTAACACATTATGAACATTGTCCTGTGGTGAAAGTATTTCACATACTCATGATTAAATGACATGACTTCAATTGAGTAAAATATTCCATTGAAATGCTTCCCCCCCCCTTTATTTTTAGTTGCAGTGTTAGTGGGATTAGATTTTTATAATTATCACTGCTTGTAAAAAAAAAAATCATTTAGCCCTGGCTGGTGTGGTTGGGTGTTGCCCTGTGCATCAGAAAGTTGCTGGTTCAATTCCTGGTCAGGGCACATGCCCTGGTTGCCAGCTCCATCCCTGTGGGGCATGCAGAAGACACTGATTTTTGCTCTGACATGGACTTTTCTCTTTCTCTCCCCCATCTCCCTTCCTCTCTCTCTAAAAATTAATAAAAAATAATTCTATAAAACCACAAACAAAAAAATCCCATCCTTTTATTCCAATTTATTCAGGCCTTCAGCTTTTCTTTAGTTCTTTCAACCAGTGATCAGACTTCAATTTAAAAAAATTTTTTTTTTATTGATTTCACAGAGGAAGGGAAAGGAAGAGAGAGATAGAAACATCAATGATGAGCCCTAACCGGTTTGGCTCAGTGGATAGAGCATTGGCCTATGGACTGAGGGGTCCCAGGTTTGATTCATCGGGGACATGTACCTGGGTTGCTGGCACATCACCAGTGGGGGGTGGGTGTGGGAGGCAGCTGATCGATGTTTCTCTCTCATCGATGTTTCTGGCTCTCTGTCCCTCTCCCTTCCTCTCTGTAAAAAAAAAAAATCAATAAATATATATTAAAAAAACAAACATTAATGATGAGAGAGAACCATTGATTGGCTGCCTCCTACATGCCCCACTGGAGACTGAGTCTACAACCTAGGCATGTGTCCTGACCAGGAATCGAACTGTGGACTTCTTGGTTCATAGGTCGATGCTCAACCACTGAGCCACACTAGCTGGACTTCAATTCTTTGTTAATTTCCAAATTGATAATAATTCTTTTTTTAAAAAATTAAATCTTTATTGTTCAGATTATTACATTAGTTACTCTTTTTTCCCCAACATAATTCCCCTCCATCCAGTTCCCACCCCACCCTCTGCCCTCACTCCCCACCCACTGTCCTCATCCATAGGTGCATGATTTTTGTCCAGTCTCTTCCCGAATCTCCCACATCCCCTTCCCCCCCAAGAATAGTCAGTCCATTCCCTTTCTATGTCCCTGATTCTATTATGATCACCAGATTATTTATTCACGTCATTTTTAGATTCACTTGTTGATAGATAAGTATTTGCTGTTCATAATTTTTATCTTTACCTTTTTCTTCTTCCTCTTCTTAAAGAATACCTTTCAGCATTTCATATAACG
>NW_006374611.1:395814-402840 GCF_000327345.1 Myotis davidii | reverse complement strand
GCGCCTCCTCTGAGTCTCAGTGTTTTTCTCTTTCCTCCTAGTTGTAGAATTTCCACTCAGCCAGCTTTCCTGTGGTTCTGGATGGTATCCGTTTCGTCTTTTAGTTGTATTTTTGAAGTGGTTGTTCAAGGCAGCAAACTCCGGTGTTTACCTATGCCGCCATCTTGGTTTCTCCTCCAAACTGATAATAATTCTTGTTCATAGAGTGCAAGACTTCTAAGTACTCAATATCAAGAAGTTACTTAAAATAGAGAACTCTTTTAGGCCTGGGACTATATTACATTATTACTATCCTATATAATAAAAGGATAATATGCAAATTGACCCTAATGGAGGTATGACTGGGAACAACCGGTCGCTATGACATGCACTGATTACCAGAGGGCAGACGCTCAATGCAGGAGCTGCACCCTGGTGGTCAGTGTGCTTCCACAGGGGGAGCTCTGCTCAGCCACAAGCCGGGCTGAGGGCTGGGAGTGCAGCGGTGGTGGTGGGAGCCTCTCCTGCTTCCTCAGCAGCGCTAAGGATGTCCGACTAACAGCTTAGGCCTGCTCGCCCCTGGCAGGTGGACATCTCCCGAAGGCTCCCAGGCTGCCAGAGGGATGTCTGACTGGCAGCTTAGGCCTGCCAGCAGGTGGACATCCCCCCAGGGATCCTGGACTGCGAGAGGGCACAGGCCTGGCTGAGGGACCTCCCCAAATGCATGAATTTTCATGCACCGGGCCTCTAGTTTTCTTTATAATAAGAGAAAACACTGGCACTCAGTTGGTTAGAGCATCATTCTGATACACCAAGGTCACGGGTTCACTCTCTGTTCAGGGTACATATAAGAATCAACCAATGAATGCATAAAAATGTGGAGTAATAAATTGATGCCTCTCTGTCTCTTTCTGATCCTTTCTCTCTTTAGAAAATCAGTAAATTAAAAAAAGGGAGAAAACACAAAGATTATGTGAAGTAAAGTCTCCATTTACTAGCAGTGATTATATTTACTGCACTTTCTTCAATACTAAGTTCAAACTGTATCTATTTAAAATAATAGGTCAGCCCTAGCCAGTTTGGCTCAGTGGATAAAGTGTCAGCCTGTGGGTTGAAGAGTCCCGGGTTCGTTCCAGTCAAGGGCATATACCTTGGTTGCAGGCTCGATCCCCATACGTGCAGGAGGCAACAATTGATGTTTCTTTCTCTCTGTCTCTCCCTCTCTCTAACACTCTCTAAAAATCAATGGAAAAATATCCTCAGGTGAGGATTAACAACAACAAAAAATAATAAAGTGTCTCCATGTATTTTTAAAATAAAACAATGAGTCTGCTTATGGAGACATGGCCTTTTGCCTTTAAAACTTAAACTTTACCTTATCAACAATCAATCGATGTAAACTTAGTAGACACATTTACAATGATACAAAGTCAGTAGTCAAAATTAATAAAGTCTGGAATCTGTAATTTTAGTGTCAATGACACATATCATAAAGGGTTGAAGCAAATTTAATGATGCATTCAGTTTTATAACTTAGGTTAAAGGGTCTAAACCAGGTGTTGCAAGCTATGCCAGCGGCCTATTTTTGTTTGTTCTGAGTTAAGAATGTGTGTTATACTTTTTAAAGGGTTGTAAAAAAAACAAAAACAAAGAATATGCTACAATTTGTCTGTGACTTACAAAGCCAAAATTATTTACTTTCTGGTCCCTTACAGAAAAAGTTTACCAACTTCAAAACTGAATTATAAGAACATAAAATACACTTAAAGATAAGTATTTTAAAAGTATGTTTGTAACTATAAAACAGTGCATATAAATGAAGTAAGTTTTTACTCTCCTTTCAGCTTAGCTTCAAATGGCATTAAAAACATTTTTTTAAAAAAAATTTTAAGTCACGGATTAATAAAAAAACGCAAACCCATTTTTTAATAATCTTTACCCAAGGATTTTTTCCCATTGGTTTTTAGAGAGAGTGGAAGGGAGGGAGAGAGGGAGGCACGGAGGGAGAGAGAAACATTGATGCAAGAGTCACACATCGATTGGTTGCCTCCTGCATGCACCCTGACCAGGGCCGGGATCAGACCCGCAACCCAGGTCTATGCTCTTGATGAGCAATCAAATCTGTGACCCTTTGGTCCAAGGGCCAATGCTCTAATCACTGAGAACACCGACCAGGGCCAAAAAAATATCACAATTTAAAAAGCAGCCAAATACGTTTAAAAACTGGTCAGTGACATAAGAAGTAAAAGAGAATGGAAGAACCCAGAATTATAGAATTGTAGAACAAGATAGAACCTTAAAGATCATCTAGTCCACCCTCACATTTTAGAAATGAGAAATCTGAGGTCTAGATTTGGCAAGTGACTTACTCAAGGTCACACAGCTACTTTCCTGTAAAGCTACTATAATTCAGGCAGTAGAAATAGGTCAACATTATAATATATATATATTGCCATTTTAACATATACGGGAGTTGGAAAAATAGGACACCTTTCACACACCTACAGAAATAAATCCTTTTATTTTATAACAATCCTTTTCTTTTTTAAGATGCATACAGTACTTATAGTCCAAGAATTCTGAGAAAAGCTACAGACAATCTGGCACTATTTTTGAGAACTATACAACTGGACAGCAAATTAACACCTTTATAAATGTTAGGACATATAGAAATATAATTTAGTGTTTGCACAAAAAATAGGGAAGTTACATTCAACACGTTTTCTTGAACGTGCATTTAAAATGTTTAAATGTTTTCTAAAACTTTGGTCATCATGCTTTATTATAATTTGTTAAATTTCACAATTATGTAGATGATTAAACCAAAGTGGTAAGTAAATATATCACATTAACACAAAACAGCAAAAACAAGCTAATACTGCACAATCATATTAGCAGACTGATTTGAGAATACATATTTTTCACAAATAGTACACAAAACTTTGTGATAACATAGTTCAATGACTTTTCTTCCACTTCATAAAATAAGGCTGAGTAACGAGACATAGCAGAACATGATTACATAATAAAAAGTATATTTTTAATTACAAATCTAATTGTACATATAGGGCAAAAAATTGCGATTTCTATAGAATAGTGCAAACGAGCAGGACTTTTCTCAAAAATATTAAAATTGGATTCACTTCATGTTCCTCGTATTTAATGAATATAATTATTTTAGGTTTTTGTGTGATGGGACATGTGATAGCATTGATATAGGTCAGATGTGTACTCATAGGCTGCAAATAAAAATAGCCATTGACTTAATTTACTGGATTAGAAGTGCAGGCACTGAAAATGTAACTTTAAAAAAGCTCCATTTGTCATCATGTAAACACTTTTGTTCATCATCCCATATTTCATGAAAGATTTCTAATTCATTTCAAATTGTCATATTGAGTAATTCCTCTAAACTCTTTTTAATATGTGGTGGTTGAGATGCAGCCTGATTTAACAGATTCTGGCCCATCTGTGCAAAAAGTGCTTTTGACAATTTAGCTGTGGCTACTCGTATATTTCCTCCAGCTCCAGGCAGAGAGCCACTATTTGTCATGTTCCCTAAGAGGTGCCATAAAACAACCAACACTTTCTGTTCTGTGGCAAAGGGCTTCCTTTGATAGAGTTCCATAACAATATCTGAAATATAAAAATATGATAAATCGTAAGGTTTAAAAAAATAAATTCAAGTTCTGCTAATTAAAAAGCATATATACATAACTTCTCCCTACTGCCATTTTTATAAAATGTTAGGTATCTTAAAAGAAGTAGGTCAGAAACTTCCCTCCTAAAGAGTGGAATCTTCAAGTGCTAGAATTCCATATATGATGATTAGGTCAGGCAAAAGTAGTAAAGATGGGAATGAAATCCAAAATTCATCTCCATGTTTTCTAAATGCAGTTAATTAAAGATTTCTACACTTTCCACTCATGGACCTTTTATCAAACACATAATTTGAAATAGCAGTTTTTATGAATACCAATATTTGATTTTAGTTATTTTTATTCATTCTGTTTATGTCTACTAACAGGAAGACTAAACACTTACTGGGGGGAAATAATAAAATCCTTTTAAAGAAAAATTTTTGGGTAAAAGTCTTAAAGGTCCTCTTGTGAATCATGATACAATTTATTTCTACTTCCTGGGTAATGATATTGAATTTGGCAGCTTTATTTAAATTAAAATGAAATACCCATCAGTTTATCCTTAATTAGTAAAATATTTCTTTATCCCTGACCAGGTAGCTCAGTTGGTTAGAGTGTCGTTCCCACGCCGAGGTTGCATGTTTGATTCCCTGTCAGGGTACATACAATATTCAACCAGTGAATAAATAAATGATTGGAACAACAAATTGATGTCTCTCTAAAGTAATAAAATAAAATTAACAAAAAATATTTACCAGCAAGCTTTTCAGTCATATCTTGTTTTGCTTTTCCATTTAAAAACTGAGCTTTTGTGCAAAATGGCTGTAGAAGTAAGTAATTGTCTGAACAAAAAGAACAGAGACATGTTTAAAGAGTTATGAGAGCTTAGTTATTTTCAATTACACAGCATTGAAAACAAAAAAGATGCAAATGATTGCAAATGCATTAAAAAGATTTTTAAATCTTCCTACATGACCACTATTTAAAATTCTCTATAAAACCTTAACAGAGTAACATTTCTTAGAGCAAATGAAACATAAAAATACATCAGAAAACATTAAAGGAGCTAACCTATGGTGTATATGTATAAAGAATTATCTACATCCTAGGTATCTTATTCTAAATGATACTATGTATGTTTATAAAAAAACCAGAAAATAATTGTTTTGGGGGGGGGGCATTTACCTTTAGTGATTTTTCCAGTTTTTATTTAGAAATAATTATAGATTGATAGGAAGTTGTAAAGACAGTACAGAGAGGTCTTATGTACCTTTCACCCAAAGGTTATAGCTTACATAATTACAGGTGTCCTCTGCTTTTTTAAAGTTCATTTTTCATTACCCTGCTTTTAGAAAAGACGAACATTATGTCTGTTTTTACTAACCAAAAGAAAGACCTAGACAAAGACCAAAAGAAAGACCAAGAGATCATGGTCTTAATTTATATTTGTATTTCCCTAGTAACTGGTGAAGTAAACATCTTTTCATGTGTTTATTTACCATCCATATATCCTCTTAAGTATTTTCATGTCTTTTGCTCATTTTCTAGTTGAAATGCTATTTTTAATTTTAATGTTGAGTTTTGAGAGTTCTATATATATATTCTAGAAATAAGTTCTTTGTCATATATGTGGTTTGCAAGTATTTTATCCCAATCTGTAGTTTATCTCTATATTAGTTAAAGGGATTTTTACAGAGCAAATGTTTTTAATTTTAATGATGTCCAATATATCAGCTTTTATGGATCATGCATTTAGTGTCATGCTAACAATTCTTCACCGAGCCCTAAGGTCCTTTCTTATGTTGTCTTCTAAAAGTTTTAAAGTTATGTTTTTCATTTAAATCTATGATCCACTTTGAATTAATTTTTAAAAAGAATTGAAGTTGAGGTAGGAAAAAAAATTGAAAACTCAAAGGTAAGGGAAGAGAAAGTCAATTTCTTATAACATTTAATTACTAATAGTAATTTAAAATATACTAAATTAAGAAATTTTATAACATTAAATGATTAAAATTGGATAGTTAGAATTTTAGCATTATAAAAAATATGCAAAATAAAAAAGTACAAAAGTAAAGTCCCAGTAACTGGAGTGCCAAAGTAAGATTTCTTACCTACATGCTGACTCAGTGCCTGAACAACATTTGTGGCAGCAGTATAGATGCCTGGATTCTTGGAATTCAGATTGTTATCTACTATTGCTGGAATTAGCATGTTGATGATAGGAGATAAGTTGTCTCTAAGCAAAGGAATCAATTTGTGCATTGTTTCCAGAGCCACCAGATTTACTTTACTATTAGAATCATGAAGTCGAGATTTAAAAGCATCAAAAATCTGAAAGTAAAGTGGTAAATTATTTAAAATGAAATACTAAAAAAACAACAAAAAAAACACTGTTCATACCTATTATATTTATGTTTCTTTTGGCATTTCATAGTATTTCTCCTTTAGCATACTGTTTAAAAACACATGCATATTTCATTTAACCTAAATTTAGAAAATAAAAACTTTATAAAAGCTTGGATGATAAATCTAAGTGTCAAATTTTCTAATAGCAAAAACAGAAGGCTTAAAAATCACTCCAAAAGACATCTTAATAAATTAAAGTTGAGAAATCTGGATTAGTAGGCAATGACTGATTTACTATAAATGTGATAAAAGTGATGTTTTCTGGAAGGTGCAGGTTAGCTTAGCTAACTCTAAGGAATTAGGATAAGTTTCTATCTTTATCTACTCATAGCAAAAAGTAGATATGTAAGTTTTACTGTAAAAATTTCAGTTTAGGTAACAAAAGAAACGATCAACAAAACAACAAGAAAACCCACTGCATAGGAGAACATATTTGCCAATGTTATCTCCAATAAGGGTTTAATCTCCAAAATTTACAGAAAACTCATACAACTTAACAAAAGGAAGATAAACAATCCAATCAAAAAAATGGACAAAGGAATTAAATAGACACTTTTCAAAATAGGACATACAGAAGGCCAAGAGATATATGAAAACATGCTCAAAGTCACTAATCATCCGAGAGATGCAAGTCAAATGAACAATGAAATACCATCTCACACCTGCCAAAATGGTGATCATCAACAAATGACATAAGTGCTGGCAAGGAGGTGGAGAGAAAAGAAAACTTTTGGAATGCAGACTGGGAATGCAGCCACTGTGGAAAACAGTATGGAGTTTCCTCAAAAACTAAATGGAACTCCCATTTAACCCAGTGATTCCACTTCTAGGAATATATCCCAAGAAACAAGAAACACCAATCAGAAAAAATATATGCACCCCTATGTTCATAGCAGCACAATTTATTATAACTAAGATTTGGAAACAGCCTAAGTGCCCATAAGCAGATGAATGAATTAAAAATTGTGGTAATTCTATACAATGAAATACCATACTGTGG
>NW_006374611.1:393917-395757 GCF_000327345.1 Myotis davidii | reverse complement strand
CGATCTGCCCTGCTCCGTGCATGACATGGGGCGGCTCCCAAACCCCCAATCGGCCCTGCTCTGAGCCCGACCAGGGGCTGCACTTAGGGATTGGGCCTGCCCTCTGCCATCTGGGAGCAGGCCTAAGCGGGTGTTGTGTTATCTCCCGAGGGGTCCCAGACTGTGAGAGGGCATAGGCAGGGCTGAGGGACCCCCCCTTCCCCCCAAGTGCACAGATTTTCATACACCGGGCCTCTAGTGCTGCTATAAAAAAAGAAGGAACTTTTACCATTTGCAACAGCATGGATGGACCTGAAAGCATTATGCTAAGTGAAATATGTCAGTCGGAGAAAGATAAATATCACATGATCTCACTCATTTGTGGAATATAATGAGTAACATAAACTGATAAACAAAAGTAGATCCAGAGACATAGAAACACCAAACAGACTGTCAAACTCAGAGGAAAGGTGAGGGGGGTGGGGCATAAGATATTAACCAAAGGACTTGTATGCATGCATATTAGCATAACCAATGGACACAGACACTGGGCAGTGGGGGCTTGTCCTGGGGAGTGGGAGTGGCTGGAGAGGGGTTGTGGGGGGAAAAAGGAGACATATGTAATACTTTAAAAAAACAAAAAAATTTCTGTTTAGGTTTCTTTTGATAATTTTAGCTGCAATTTCAGTTAAATTTTATTATCTTTTAACCTGATTACTTTAACAATTATTCCTTGTTTAGAATTTTATAAATTTCATAAATTAAAGATATAATACAGTGAATGATAAGCAATTCTTAAGTCATGTTAGGTGAGTGAAGAGTTATTCTGTGAGGCTGAGACTCTCACTAATAATTCCTGATATATATTATCCTATCTAATAATAGATAAACATGGTAATTGACCATACCTTTGCTACGCCTCCCATGGGCTAATCAGCATGACATGCAAATTAACCAACAACAAAGATGGCGGCTAATTTGCATACTGCAGGCAGGGCGGGACAGCATGAGCCACCATCCAGGCCCCCTGTGCGACCCCAGAAGCCGCCAGCTTGCCGCCCGTGATCGGATCCGATCATGGGCTGCAGGCCAGCCCGAGAAGCCCCAGAAGCTGCCTGCCTGAAGCCTGTGATTGGATCTGATCCCGGGCCGCAGGCCGGCCCCAGAAGCCCCAGATGCCTCCTGATATGCTAGTAACTCTATCAGTAAGCACTCTGAAAGTCAGGAGCATAAAAGTACCAATTAAAAGACAGATTATGAGGGTGAATCAAAAACAAAACCCACTTTAAAAATAAAGACACATATAGATTAAAAGTAAGTGAATTAAGCTGCAGCCTGTTCTGCTCAGTTGACAGAGCATTAGCCTGTGGCCTGAAGGGTCCCAGGTTCGATTCCAGTCAAGGGCATGCACCTTAGTTGTGTGCACATCCCCAGTAGGGGGTGTGCAGGAGGCAGCGATCGATGTTTCTCTCTCATCAATGTTTCTAACTCTCTATCCCTCTCCCTTCCTCTCTGTGAAAAATTAATAAAATATATATTTAAAAAAAAAAAAAGAGCTTTCACCTACTCATAGAAATGACAACCAAGACTTCCTGAGACTCAGTGAGGTCTGTGTAAGCCACTTGCCAATAAAATTTATTTAGCCAAATGTTTGGCCAATTAAAAGAAACTCTCTGATTTATTTTCAGAGTTCTCTTTTTTGGGCATGCATGATTCCTTCATCATTCTATATACATAAAAGCCTAAGCGACCAAACGACCAGTTGACCACAGTCGCTATGATGCACACTGACCACCAGAGGGCAGACACTCAATGCAGAAGCTGCCCCCTAGTGGTCAGTGCGCTCCCACCCCTGGCCAAT
>NW_006374611.1:391192-393679 GCF_000327345.1 Myotis davidii | reverse complement strand
CTAGCAAAAGGAAAACAGAAAAGCACACGTTTTATTTCCCTGAGGCTGCTCACATTTCCTCCAAGTTCTGGGCACAACGTGCAGGTCTACATATCCCCAGAGATAACATACAAGCCTTTCTCTGGGGACCCAGAATCCTTCTGCATGCTAAAATCTAGGCATTTCCATGCCCTGCCACAATTGGCCAGCTGACCAACACACAAATGAAGTCCAAAGGCCAGGCCAAGGGACCCCACTGGTGCACGAATTTGTGCACCGGGCCTCTGGTATATATATATATAAAACTCTTCATGTTAAGAATAGTCTGCCAAAGACATTTATTTATACTCAACAGAAATAGAAAATCTAACTTTCTGGTTTGCATGATACTTTTCTTCTGAAAAATGACGTGGTATTTTTCTTCTGAAAATTAAGAGGCAACACCACTGGAACTAAAGAGTATAATATATTTGCCAAGTTTTAATACACATAATACAAATTTTAAATGAAATTTAATTAATAAATTACTAATAAAATTAAGTAAACTAAACTCTGATGAAGCATAAATAATTTATGCTTTAATACCACTAACATTTATTACTCTGTCTTTCTATTGCTTTTTGTTTTCCTAAAGGTAGGTAGTTAAGCTGGTATATTTAATCTCTACCCTATATATGAAAAATGTTAATACATCCAATTCTAAAGTGATAACACATCCCTTAAATTCTCTGGTTTTAAAAATATTTATTGATTCATTCAACATGTATTTACTGATGTCAGGTTCCAAGAACTTTCAAGGAGTTATCATCCAGTGAGAAGATTCATACTTAAATAAGCAGCTATTTTGTTACTTTTTAAAAAAATTACTTTGAATTGTTCTAGAATGCTCTTCAAAGAGCAAAACCTAAGTACAACACCCTTTTCACTAAGGTTATTTTAACATTTAAAAATAATATATATAAAATACTAAGATTTAGGGAAACGTTTTATACTAATAAACTTTATTAGCAACAGATTGAAAAGGAAAATTAATTTTGATGTGTCCTTACCTTCACAATGTTTCCAACAACAAGCTCTTGATTGTTTTCAGTATCTGATAAAAGCTGCTTAATCCCATTAATACGATCACGAAAGTCTTTTGCATTTAATAAACCTGTTATGACTTTGATATACTCAGCACTTTCTAAGGAATTACGAGGAACTGACCTTCTGGAGACTTCACGAATTTCAGTTACCTCTCTAAAGTAAAAGAAAGGTAAATTTAACTTTATTATTAATGTCCTATATAAAACACAAACCTAAAACATAATTCTCATTATATATTTATTTTCTAAAAATTCACAAAATGACCTGTCTTGGCCGGTGTGGCTCAGTTGGTGGAGCGTCATCCTATGCACCAGGAGGGCGCAGGTTCAATTCCTGGTCAGGGCACATGTCCAGGTTGTGGACGTGATCCCCAGTACAAGGTGCACAGGAGGCAGCCAACTGATGTTTCTCTCTCTCCCTCTCCCTTACTCTCTCTCTAAAAATCAATAAAACATATTTAAAAAAATATGTGTTATTGATTTCAGGAGGAAGGGAGAGGGAGAGAGAGATAGGAACATCAATGATGAGAGAGAATCATTGATTGGCTGCCTCTTGCATGTCCCACACTGAGGATCAAGCCCACAACCAGGGTATATGGCCTGACCAGAATTGAACCATGACCTCCTGATTCACAGATTGCAAAGCTCAACCACTGAGCCATGGTGGCTGGGCAAAAACATATTTAAAAAATAAATAAATAAAAATAAAAATGTGTCAGGCTTTAGAAAAACACAACAGGATGCATTTGATAGTAAAATAACACTAATGCACATTAGGGAGAAAAGATAAAGTAACATCGAGGAACTCACTAGGTATATTAACAATAATAAAATTTATTTTAAAAAAAGAAGACATTAAGAATGATAACAGAACAGGTACAAACATCCTCAATAAAAATATTAGTAAACCAAATTTAATAAATTAAAAGAATCATACACAATGACCAAGTGGGATTTATTCCAGGGATACAAGGATGGTTTAACATTTACAAATTAATCAATGTGATACACTACATTAACAAAAATGAAGGATAAAAAGTCATGTGACCATCTCAATAGATGCAAAAAAAGCATTTGATAAAAATCAACAACCACCCATGATAAAAATACTCAACGAATTGGATATAGAGAAAACGTACCTCAACATATTAAAGGGAACATGTGATAAGCCCATAGCTAATATCACAATCAACAATGAAAAGTTGAAAGGTTTTTCTCTAATATAAGGAATAAGAAAAGGATGACTCTTCTCACCACTTTTATTCAACACTAGAGGCTCGTTGCAGGAAGATTCCTGCAAGAATAGGGCTTCCAGTGGCTGGAGCCAAGCAGAGAGGGGAGCGAAACCAGCTGAGGCAGGCTTCGATCCCGCTCCGAGCTGCTCCTGCTGGGTTTCCTCTCCCACTCCCAGGCCTCCCAGGAG
>NW_006374611.1:387311-390620 GCF_000327345.1 Myotis davidii | reverse complement strand
TCCTCCGTCACTGAAGCAAGCAAGCCTCCCTGTTCGCATCAGCTGCCTGGCTGCCTGCCGCCATCTTGGCTGCCAGTTAATTTGCATATCTCGCTGATTAGCCAATGAAAAGGGTATCGGTCGTACGCCAATTACCATTTTTGTCTTTTATTAGATAGGATACTATTGAAAATCCCAGCTGAAGCAATTACGCAAGAAAAAGAAATAAAAGGAATTGAAAAAGAGGAAGTTGCTCTGGCTACTCAGTGGTTAGAGCATTAGCCCGTGGACTGAAGAGTCCTGGGATCAATTCTGGTCAAGGGCAGGTACATTGGTTGCAGTCTCCATCCTCAGTCCTGGTCAGTCATGTGTGGAAGGCAACCAATTGGTGTGTCTCTCTCACAATGATGTTTCTCTCTCTCTGTCTCTCCCCTTCCCTTCCACTCTCTCTAAAAATCAATGGAAAAAATATCCTCGGATGAGGATGAAACAAAAAAAAAAAACAGAAACAAAACAACAACAAAAGAAACAGAAGAAGTAAAACAATCTCTATGTGCAAATAATATATTACATACAGAAAACCCTAAAGACTCCACCAAAACACTTTTAGAACTAATCATTAAATTCAGTAAAGTTGCAGGATACAAAATCAGTATGTAAAATTCAGTTGTATTTGTAAACACAAATAATAAACTATCAGAGAAATTAAAAAAAATCCCAATTACATAAGAATAAAATACCTAGGAATAAATTTAACCAGGAAAGTGAAAGATTTTGAACACTGAAAACTGTAAGACAATGATAAAAAAATTGAAGACACAAAGAAATGAAAGGTATTTTGTGCTTGTGAACAGAAAGAATTAATATTATTAAAATGTCCATAGTATCCAAACCAATGCACAGATTCAGTATAATACCTATAAATATTCCAGTGGTATTTTCCACAACCCTAATATTTATATGAAATCACAAAAGACCCAGAATAACCAACGCAATCTTTTCCCCCACTTTAATTGCTTTTATTACTCAAAAAAGCTTCATTTTTAAAATTTAGGTTTCTGACTCTGTGCTTGTGCCTTCAATATTTTCACAACAATTTTCTGCTCCTCAATAAGGAAAGCACACTTTGATCCTGTCATGGAAGCATTTAGCACACATGGATCTAACATAAGCTCTGCTGACATATTTTCTCGTTTTAGACAACCTCATTAGAACTTTAGGTCTCATAGCACAAACTCCATGGAGTGAGCCTGGGCACATGCCACATGCAGATTTTGGTGCTTTCCAAACTTTTTTGGTTAAAAGGTAAACACTTCTATTACCAGAGGTTTGGGACAGTGTAGTTTTTTTTTTAAAATCTTTATTGTTGAAAATATTACATATGTCTCCCTTTTTTTCCCCATCGTCCTCTTCCAGTCTGCCCCTCAAGGGACAGCCTAGTTTTGTTAGAGGCTGTATTTCAGATAAGCCTTTAAAGGTATGTGAAGTGCTGGACCACTGTGAGTACCTGAAGTCGCTGTGCCCAGAAGAGGACCAAACAAATTTCAAGAAAGAAAAACAAAGCTGGAAGCATCACACTTCTTGATTTTAAACTATATTAATTGAAACAGTATGGTATTAGCATAAAAACAGACATATAAATCAATGGAACAGAATAAAGAGCTCAGAGATAAACCCACATATATATGGTCAATTAACTTATGACAAAAGAGGAAGGATAATTTCTTCAATAAATGATATTGGCAAAACCAAACACTGACATGCAAAAGAGTGAAACTGGACCCCTATCTTACACTATACACAAAAATCAATTCAAGCCCTCACCGGTTTGGCTCAGTGGATAGAGCGTCAGCCTGCAGACTGAAGGGTCCCAGGTTTGATTCTGGTCAAGGGCATGTACCTTGGTTGCAGGCACATCCCCAGTGCGGGGTGTGCAGGAGGCAGCTGATTGATGTTTCTCTCTCATCGATGTTTCTAACTCTCTATCCCTCTCCCTTCCTCTGTGTAAAAAATCAATAAAAAATCGAACCTTCAGTCTGCAGGCCGATGCTCTATCAACTGAGCCAAACCCGTTAGGGCTCATTAGGTTTATTTAAAAGAACATTATAAAAGTTTCATTTCAAAATATTGATAATTATGATGTACTAGAAAATGTATTCTTTGCAACTATTTAGACTTAGGATAAAATTTTAAAATTTCAACTTAAAAAATATACAAGAAGCCCCGCCAGTGTAGGTCAGTGGTTGAACATCGACCTATGAACCAGGAGGTCACAGTTCAATTCCCGGTCAGGGCACATGCTTGGGTTGTAAGCTCGCTCCCCAGTAGGGGATATGCAGGAGGCAGCCGAATGAAGATGTTTCTGATCAATGTTTCTGTCTCTCTATCCTTCTCCCTTCCTCTCTCCCTAAAAATCAATAAAAACATATTAAGAAAATTAATTAAAGACTTAAATGTAAGAACTGCGACCATAAAACTCCTAGAACAGTAAAGGGTATAAGCTCCTTTATCTTGGAATTGGCAATGATTTTTTTGGATCTGACACCAAAAATAAAGGCAACAAAAGAAAAAATAAACAAGTAGGACTACATCAAACTAAAAAGCTTCTGCACAGTAAAGAAAACCATATGCAAAGTGAAAAAGCAATCCATGGAATGGGAGAAAATATTTGCAAATGATATATCTGATAAGAGGTTAATATTCAAAATTATAAAGAACTCATATGACTTCCCCTGGCCAGTGTGGCTCAGTTGGTTGAATGTCATCTCATGCACCAAAAGGTTGCCAGTTTGATTCTGGTCAAGGCACATCAGGTTGCAGGTTCGGTGCCCAATTGGTGTGTGTACAGGAGGCAACCCATCGATGTTTCTCTCTCTTCCTCTCCATGCTTCTCTCTAAAAAAATCAATAAAAACAACTCATATGACTCAATAGTAAAAATACCAATCTGATTAGAAAATGAGAAACAAAATAGACATTTTTCCAAAGAAGACATACAAACAGTCAACAGATATATGAAAAGGTGCTCAACATCACTAATCCTCAGGGGGAAAAATCACAATGAAGTATCACCTCATTGTGATAGTTTCTTATAATAGCCTGTCAGAATGGCTATTATAAAAAAAGACAAGAGTTCTCGCTGGTTTGGTGTTGGCCTACAGACTGAAGGGTCCTAGGTTCAATTCCAATCAAGGGCACATGCCCAGGTTGCAGCCCATCCCAAGTAGGGGGCATGCAAGAAGCAGCCGATCAATGATTCTCTCTCATCATTATTGTTTCTATTTCCCTCTCCCTTCCTCTCTGAAATCAATAAAAATAAAAAAATTAAAAT
>NW_006374611.1:379279-382427 GCF_000327345.1 Myotis davidii | reverse complement strand
GTTTCTCTCTCTTCCTCTCCATGCTTCTCTCTAAAAAAATCAATAAAAACAACTCATATGACTCAATAGTAAAAATACCAATCTGATTAGAAAATGAGAAACAAAATAGACATTTTTCCAAAGAAGACATACAAACAGTCAACAGATATATGAAAAGGTGCTCAACATCACTAATCCTCAGGGGGAAAAATCACAATGAAGTATCACCTCATTGTGATAGTTTCTTATAATAGCCTGTCAGAATGGCTATTATAAAAAAAGACAAGAGTTCTCGCTGGTTTGGTGTTGGCCTACAGACTGAAGGGTCCTAGGTTCAATTCCAATCAAGGGCACATGCCCAGGTTGCAGGCTTGATCCCCAATAAAGGGCACCTGACAATAATAGTTGCTCAATAAATGTGAGCTATTATTATTACTTTATTGTTATTCATAACAAACCTATGAGTCAACAGTGGCAGAGCACCATTATCATTGCTCTGTCATCCTGTATCTCACTGTGGACCCTGTGAAGTTGATTTTTTTAAAAATATATTTTATTGATTTTTACAGAGAGGAAGGGAGAGGGATAGAGAGTTAGAAACATCGAAGAGAGAGAAACATAGATTTAGCTGCCTCCTGTACACTCCCCACTGGGGATGTGCCCGCAACCAAGGTACATGCCCTTGACCAGAATAGAGCCTGGGACCATTTAGTCTGCAGGCCGACGCTCTATCCACTGAGCCAAACCGGTTAGGGCCCTTGTGTACTCTTAGTGAGAATGTAATCTGATACAGTATGGAGGTTACTAAAAAAAAATTTAAAAATAGAACTATTGCCCTGGCTGGTGTGGCTCAGTTGGAGCATTGTCCTGTGCACTGAAAGGTTGCAGGTTCAATTCCAGGTCAGGGCACATACCTGAATTGAGGTTTGATCCCTGGTCAGGGTAGATGCTGGAGGCAACCGATCATTGTCTCTCACTTCTGTCTCTCTCTCTCTCTCTCCGCCTTCCCCCCTCTCTAAAATTAAGAATAAAATAAAATAAAAAACAGAACTATCATATGATCCAGCAATTCCATTTCTGGTTTTATATCTAAAAAAATAAAATCAAATCACTATCTTGAAAAGATATATGTACTACCATGTTCATTGTAGCATTAGGTATAATAATCAAGACATAGAAACCATGTTAAGTGTCCATTGAGGGATGAATGGATAAGGAAAATGTGGTATCTACATACACAATGAAATATTATTCAGCCATAAAAGGAGGGAAATCCTGCCACTTGGGACAATATGGATAGACCTTGATGGCATTAGGCTAAGTGAAATGTCAGAGAGACAAATATTATATGATCTTACTTCTATGTGGAATCTAAGAAAAAACCAAACTCATAGATACAAAAACAGATTAGTAGTTGCCAGAGGCAGAGAGTGAGGGCAAGTGGGTGAAGGTGGTCAAAAGGCACACATTTCCAGTTATAAGTAAATTCTGGTAACTCTAGTTAACAATACCAGGCTATATCTTTGAAAGTAGCCAAGAAAGTAAATCTTAAAAGGTCGCATCACACAAAAAAATTATGTAAGGTGATGGATGTTAACTAAACTTATTGTGGTAATCATTTCACAATATAAACATATATCAGATCATTATGTTGTATACCTTAAAGTAATACAACATTATATGTCAATTATAGCTCAATAAAATTGGGGGGGGGAGGGAATGAACATAGTCATGCAACATTTATACACTATATCGACTGTTCAAAGTAAATTTAACAAGACTGTATTGTGGAGACAAAAATAACATAAAAGATAAAAAGAAGGTATGAAAGCATACTGTTATATGGGTTTCACATTATACCTAAATTGGTCTAATATCATTTGAAAGTAGACTATGAGAAGACAAAAATACATACTGTAAAGTATGTATATTACAAAGTCTAGATCAATCACTTAAAAAAAGAATGAGGAGTTAATGAAATAAAAAAAGAAATACACACATCGATCAATTCAAAAGAAGGGAGGAAAAGAGAAAAAAGAGACAAAAAACATAGTACTGATTGAACAATACTATCAAGATGTAGGCTTACACCGAACCTTATGAATAATTAGTATCAAATATAAATGGTCAGATACCCCATGCCCAGCTGGTGTGGCTCAGTTGGTTGAACGTCATCCCATGCACCAGGGGGTTGCTGGTTCATGGTTCAAATCCTGGTCAGGACACATGCCCGGGTTTCAGGCTTGATCCCCAGTAGGCGACATGCAGGGGCAGCCAATCAATGTTTCTCTCTCATTGATGTTTCTATCTCTTCCCCCCTCCCTTCCTCACTGAAATCAATAAAAACATATTTAAAAAATTAAAATAAAAAATAAATGGTTAAATACTACAATCAAAAGGCACAGATTGTAAGACTGAATAAAAAAAGCAAGGCTTAATTATATACTGTCTACAAAATAAAAACACTTTAAAAATACATAATAGGATATATAAGCCCAAACCACAACATGTTAAAGAAAAATTATTCTGACACTTGTAAAATGATTAAGAAAACATTATTCAAGACTACTGGAATAGGGATCATGACTATTGTAACGGGGGAGAAAAAGTGTGTTCAACTTTGAATACAGCAGAGACAAATGGGATTTATAGCCAACATACATAGTGAGTGGGTCAGTGGACAGAAAATTACTATGAGGAGACATCAAGGGTAGGGAGTTTCTTGCTAAACTGGCTGAATAAGATTTTTGCTAAAGGCAGGCTAGGTAGTTATACATCAAAGGTGGAGGATAAGGAACCTTCTCAGATAACAAGGGGGAGGGGGGAAATGACAGAAGGATTCTTTGCTAAGACTGGCTTATGTAAGCCAAGAACAGTGCAAAAGAGGGCTCAGAGGAGTCTGTCTAAAGTTTGGTCAAAGAGAGAGTCTGTCAAATGAGATATCAGTTTATACCCACTTGGATAACTACAAGTGTTGATGAGGATGTGGAGAAATTGGAACCTTCTTTATTGCTGGTAGGCTGTGCCCTTGACCAGAATCGAACCCAGGACCTTTCAGTCTGCAGGCTGACGCTCTATCCACTGAGCCAAACCAGCTCAGAGCAATAGTTATTTTTTTTAAAAAAAGACTTACCAAAATAAAAAAGACATATCATACATTACAAAACTA
>NW_006374611.1:377509-379214 GCF_000327345.1 Myotis davidii | reverse complement strand
GAAAGAGAGATACTTAATAAATGATAAAAAGGTCAATTTATCAAAAAGTCACAAGTATCCCAAATATATGTGAATTTAATCACATTAACCACATTGCATCAATATACATAGAGCAGAAAGCGATAGAACTTAAAGTACAAATACACAATTTCACAAATATGGCTGGAGATAGCAATACTTTTATCTCAGCAATTGATAGATAGTAGATAGAAAATCAGTAAGGATTTAGAAGAGTTTAAAAAATCAATCAACTTAACCTAACTGACATTTTATAGAACATTACACCCAACAAGAGTATAAATACCCCTTCTTTTAAGTAGATATAAAAATACTAGAGGCCCAGTATGCGAAATCGCGTGAGGCGCCCCACCTCCCATCTGTGCTGTGAGAGCCGCTGCTCTTGGGCCAGGGGAAGGGCCTGAGAGATGCTCCAGCACCTCCTGCTGATCGGTCGTTATGGCATGAGGGCGTGATGACCATAAGCATATTAGCCTTTTATTATTATAGATTCTCTAACAAACTATATGCTGGGCCATAAAACAGTAATTTTAAAAGAACTGAAATCAGCCCTAACTGGTTTGGCTCAGTGGATAGAGCGTCAGCCTGTGGACTGAAAGGTCCCGGGTTCAATTCCGGTCAAGGGCATGTACCTTGGTTGCAGGCATATCCCCGGTGGGGGGCGTGCAGGAGGCAGCTGATCGATGTTTCTCTCTCATTGATGTTTCTAACTCTCTCTTCCTCTCCCTTCCTCTCTGTAAGAAATCAATAAAATATGTTTAAAAAAATAAATAAAAGAACTGAAATCATATGAAGTACAATTAATGACACCACAGAACTATTCAGAATTACTAACTAAAAGGTGTTTGAAAAACCTCCAAATATTTGGAAATTAAACACATTTCTAAATAGCCCCTCTATTAAAGAAGAAGTTCCTGTATTAAATAGGAAACCACAATGATATTAACCAACATTATTTCAATACCAGGAGAAACCACCATTACATTATCAGTAATAAGATAATAACATCATCCACCTCATGAAATGATGCACTAAGAAGGGCAAAATATCATTTTTGTGGTATTCCTGCCTCACCTAACTGTGAGGAAATAGTAGATAAACCCAAATTGAGAAACGTCTACAAAATAAGTAAAGTGTATAGAAAAGATTACACAGTACACTCTCAATAGATGTTAAAAAATAATTTTTGTTGGGTGTGAAAAAAACATTTTTGACCAGAATATCTGATCTAGGATCTTATGCGACAATATCTCAATGTGGAAAAACAGCAGATTCTTATTTAGTAGGCTTAGGGGGAGTACAAGATTTTGGATTTTTTAATAAACTTCTAGGTGATGCTAATGCAACTGTTCTGTGGACTGTACTTTCAATAACAAGGTCCCCAAAGCATATATATTGTCACATGAATCCTATCTAATAAAAGAGAAACATGGTAATTGGCATACGACTGCTACCCTTCCCATTGGCTAATCAGCGAGATATGCAAATTAACTGCTAGCCAAGATGGCGGCCGGCAGCCAGGCAGCTGGAAACTAACATGAGGCTTTCTTGCTTCAGTGATGGAGGACTCCAACGTTCCCCGCCTGCCGCTGCAGGCCTCTGAGCTGCAACTCTAAGCAACAATGTTGCAATTATAGAAGTTAAACAAAACCCAGAAACCTGCTTTCAGCCATCAGAGCTGGAGTGA
>NW_006374611.1:370179-376690 GCF_000327345.1 Myotis davidii | reverse complement strand
GCTCTGAGCCTGACCAGGGGCTGCACCTAGGGATTGGGCCTGCCCTCTGCCACCCGGGAGCGGGCCTAAGCCAGCAGGTCGTTATCTCCCGAGGGGTCCCAGACTGCGAGAGGGCACAGGCCGGGCTGAGGGACCCCTCTCCCCCCTGAGTGCACAAAGTTTTGTGCACCGGGCCTCTAGTTTTTAATAAAATGTATTATTTTAGTTTATAAAATATTTTAAAGATATACAAATACAGAAAACATAAAATATGCCTATGTATTTACTCATATAGTTTTTTTAAAAAAATATTTTTATTGACTTTTTACAGAGAGGAAGGGAGAAGGATAGAGAGTAAGAAACATCGATGAGAGAGAAACATCGGTCAGCTGCCTCCTGCAAGCCCCCCACTGAGGATCAAGCCTGTAATCGAGGTACATGCCCTCGACTGGAATCAAACCCGGGACCCTTCAGTCCACGGCCTGATGCTCTATCCACTGAGCCAACCTGGTCAGGGCTACTCATATAGTTTTTAAATGTTTAAAATATACCAGAGCAATCATAATACTTTTGAAAGATTTTAAAAAATGAAATAATCAACCTACTAAATGCTGTTAAAAGAGTTAAAACAGATGAGACAACTACATATACAATTATATTTATAAAATATTTAAGAGTACAGTGGGGCCTTGACTTATGAGTTTAATTTGTTCTGTGACGCAGCTCGTAACTCAAATTACTCGTATGTCAAATCAACAGTGAACGAGTGAGACACGTGATGCTGGGCTGATGTTGTGGCATTCACTGTGACGTTCGCTGTGCCAATTCGCTGCACCAACTAGCGGTGGGGTATCTGAAGCTGGCTCGTAACCCGATTTTTAGCTCGCAACTCAAAGCAACAAATCGGAAGAGAGATGGCTTGTATCTCGAAAAACTCGTTAGTCGGGACACTCGTAAGTCAAGGCCCCACTGTAGTTTTTTACTGGTTATTGGCATTATTGGTTAAATTCCTCTTTTAATGTTTGTATTTCCTAAAGTTGCTTTTTTCTTTAACCATAATTATGTATTACTTTTATAATTAAGGGAAAAAAGTAAAGGCTATATATTAAAAAAATCAATCACTGCTATCCAACACAAGCATAATATTGCAAGTTCAATAACACTAAAGCTTTACTAATGTTTAGTACATGTAAAAGCAAGTTGTTGTAAGTATATGCATAATTGCCTTATTAAATCTAATTACCTCACTTTCTAAGTCCTTAACAACTTTTAGAGTTCTGTTAAATTTTGGCAAATACCTCTGGGATAGCTTATGGAAATATCCAAATGAGACTACTATCATTAGAGAGTAATTTCTCTAATGATGTGGACTATCAAATGATTCTACCTTTCGGCTGCATTTAAAACATCTCTGGAAACAGATGATGACCTTGCATTTCCAACACTGCCAGTATGAGATCGTCTTCCTTTTGCTGAAGAAGTATCTAATGGTAAATCTCCCAAACCCTGTAAGTCATATAAAGAAAGGCACTGTAATGAAAGTTTTAACACTAGTAAATGGAAATAACTCATAAAATGTAATTTTCATAGCAACCATTAGTAATCTGTTTTTATGAGTGAAAACATTTTTATTTTGGGGGGTTTGGCATTGACATTTATTTATTTTTAAAATACATTTTTATTAATTTCAGAGAGGAAGGTAGAGGGAGAGAGAGAGAGAAACATCAATGATGAGAGAGAATCATTAACCGGCTGCCTACTGCATGCCCCTACTGGGGATCTAGCCCACAACCCAAGCATGTGCCTTGACCGTAATCAAACCATGACTTCCTGATTCACAGGTCAACGCTCACCACTGAACCACACCGTCCGGGCATGATTTAAAACATTTTAATAATCTGCTATGTTTATGCTTTAAAAGTTATCAAATATCAGATATATATAAAGTATCTTGTAATTAGTACTAAATTAACAAAATATGTGAATAATTAATAGGGAATGATACTGGCTTTGGTAAAGTGTTTAAAATTTTGTAAATGAATATGTGAAAATTTAAAAAATGAATATGCTATATTTTAGGTTTTATAAGTACTCTTCTTTTATACACACACACACACACACACACATTCCTCTTCTGTGCTGCACTCTTTTTTTATTTTTTAAATATATTTTTAGTGATTTCAGAGTGACAGAGAGGAAGAGAGAGGGATAGAAACATCAATGAGAGAGAAACATTGATCAGCTGCCTCCTGCACACTCCCTACTGAGTATGTGCCGTGTCCGCAACCAGTGCCCGCAACCAAGGTACACGCCCTTGACCGGGTCAAACCTGGGACCCTTGAATCTGCAGGCTGATGCTCTACCCACTGAGCCAAATCGGTTAGGGCTGTAAGTACTCTTCTTAAACCTAACCTCTATACAGAAAATAAGAACACATTACATAAACAATGAGTTCCTATGGAAACACCAATGTGAGAATAAACCTTTTGATAATAACTATTTAAAACCTCTTTTATCCCTCTGACACTTGTATGTGAAAGGATTCAAAAATACAAAATGCCTCATTTGAGTAAGATAATTTTTTCATGGTTATTTTAATAAATTCTAGGGGAATGAAGCTGAAGTCTTTAACATCAGTAGACAGAAAAAATGTTCTAAAATGTATATTACCATGTATCTTTGAAATATCCTTTTATAAATTAATTCTTTGCCCAAGGTTATCAGAGAGAAATTACATAAATTACCATAGAAAAATTTTACATTTTTAAACATACTTTAAAAAAAAGCTAGTATATGAATGGAATACATTTCTACAAGACAATTTCACATTTTAATTTACTTGGTATTCCTTGAGCCACTCATTTCACAGATGTTTCTAAATCCCTTATATTACTTATCAGGAGAAAGGGGCTTCCTCTCAAGGAGCTCTGCAGTGTGGTGGGAGCTCTAATAGTGAAACATACAAGGTAAACAAAGCAGGCACTCAGCATAATAAACATTATTACCCTCATTTTATAAAAATAAAAATTCTGGTTAAAGAAACAATGTGCCTGCCCTGGCTGATGTGGCTCAGTTGGTTAAGCACCATTACATGCACGGAGAAGGCATCAGTTCAATTCCTGGTCAGGGCACATACTCAGGTTGCAGGTTTGAGGTGCATGCCGAAGGCAACTGATCTTTCTCAATTCAATGTTTCTCTCCCTCTCTCTCCCTTCCACTCTTTCTAAAATCAATAAAAATTTTTTTAAAAAATGATGTGCCTAAAATTATATATTTTAATTTGCTAAATTCTCATAGTTGATTCAAGCCCAAGTCTTGTAACTCCAATAAACCACACTGCATCCTACCAAGTATCAAGTTCAGTAAACATTTATTGACACCATGGATGTCTACTTAGCACTGCAGTTGCTGAAATACTCCTGTAGATATATTCTAAATGATCAACAAAGACAATTGAAAAAGTAATTACTTCTATCCTTTATCTTGCTGAGCAAATAAACTTTGCTTTGAAAGTTGTTTATATTAAACTTTTTTTACATACCTTGTGTCGTAAGCTTTTAACAGATTCCTTAATATATGGCAAATCTTTAGATGGGACATACTTTTCAAGCATTTTATCAAAATTAGGATGACACATCATGAGGAAAAGCATCTTTCGACCATAATACCTATAGATATTTGAGAAAGACGTAAATAGTTTACATGTCTTAAACAAGCTCAATTTCTGTCCTTAGACATGAGGATCCAAAAGCTTTAAGTCTATTTTTCAGGCACCCTAGGATCCATATCAAGGATGGCCTTTGGCAAAACTATGAATTAGGATAATTCTTATCTTTTTTCTGGGCTCCTTGCCCAGTGTCCTACTGCTGCTCATCTGCTTGTTAGATGCTTTGACCTAAGTCAACCTCCCCTTGGTTCTGTATTTCTGACTCTATTTTTTCCTAGTCACAACTTACCTGGGATCCAATTTGTCAAAAACCTATTCTCTGCTACCTAAAATAAATCCAAAGTTAATTGATAAGTCATGGTTGGTATATTAATGAATGTGTAATGCTCTCTAAACTAGGATTTTTATGGTATATGAATTTAAACTATTTCTTTTAGCATAATACCTTAAGCTATCAGTCTAATGGTAGAAACTCAAATATCATGGAAGTCCATATTGGAAATATTTTTGGACTGAGAGATCATACAGTATCTCATAACAATACCATATTTTATTTTTCAAGGAAGTTTGGCCCCCATATAAATTACAGTTATACTTTTGCCTATAACTAAGGATATGTATATGGGACTAGAAGAACCAGAGAAGGCAGTGCTTTTGAGGGGGAGGGGTATAGGATGATCTCAGAATCATATATAACAACAGATTCTCAAAAAAGAAATTACAGAAAGGGTATATAAGAGAATAAAAATTACCTTTGCTCTCCTCACAACCAGAATTAGGTCTATATCCATATAGGTCGCTCCTAATCAGTTACTTTCAACAAACAATTCTAACTTCTGGGGATTATCAATCCCCAGAATGTTAAAGACAAGAGGTCTACCAGAGGACCTAATTTGGGAGTGGCTAAAAAAACAACCAAGTAAGAAAGCAATAGAAACACAAAATGTGAGAAATATTAAAACTGGAAATTTGTAAACATTTTATAATTTTAAATTTTCAAATAAGAATCTAGGAAGTGACAAATGGATTATAAGAATTACTAGGCCATCAAGAAAAAGTTATGACACAAAACAACCATTATCTTTTTTCGTTCCTAAATAGTCTATTAGGATCCAACCCTCCTAAACTGTTTTGCACATTACTGTGGTATGTAGAACTTCCAAAATGGTTCCCCCAGGATGTCCTGCTCTTTCAGGACTATGTTATATGGCACCGATGATTTTAGGATAGGGAAATTATCTAGATCTAATCCAATCACATGGGCCCTTAAAAGCAGAGAGCTCTCTATGGCTTGCAGCAGAAGTCAGGTTCTTACCCTTAAGGAACTGAGAGAGAACCCTGACTGATAGCCAGCAAAGAAATGGTTACCATTCCTATAACCACAAGGAATTAAATTTAGCCAACAAGTGGAATGAATTTGTAACCAGATTCTTCTATAGACCCTCTAGGTAAGGGTCCAGCACTGTGGTCGCCTTGATTTCCACCTTGTGAGATCCTGAGTGGAAGCAGTTGAGCCATGCCAGACTTCTAACCTAAAGAACAGTAAGCTAAAAAAAAAAATCTGTGTTGACTTAAACCACTATATTTGTAGTAATTTGTTATGCAGCAATAGAAAATTAACATAGTTATCTTCTATATTATTAGCTTTTGATATAATGACTCCCACAAGATTAACTCCAGTTACCTCAAGTAATGAGCATCTTAAAATGTTAAAAATTTGAATCCTTTTTTACTTTAGTGTCTATGAACTCAGGAGTCTTCCTCTCCCCTTTTATTTTTTTATTATTTATTTATTTATTTATTTCTTCTCCCCTTTTAATCTAACTTCATATATAACTGCCATAAATTTTTAGATTTTGTGTGGGGCATTATCAATCCCCAGTCTAACCTTTCTAATTTTATAGGCAAGGAAACAAAGGCTAACGGAGGTTGAGTAACTTGCTTAAGGGCAAACAGTGATTGGAGTTAGGAACTGAACCTAGGCATCTGACTACATCCAAAATTCCTGTCACCACTAAACCTACTGCACCATCCACATCTTAATTATTTTGCCATTTTCCTTTGACAGTTCTTAACCTTCATAAAATTGTTCTTCAAGTACAGATAGCAATTAGAAATTCATGGAATTTTCTAAGTGCAGGAATCTCATGTTTCTGGAGTTAGTATGCTATCCATTTTTTATGTGCACTGATTTCCTTGATTTTACCTGGCTGCTTGGAAAATATATCATTTCTCCCTAAATACATTACCTTACATTTCCCACAATGAAGTTCTTTTGCCACTTTTCTGCCAATTCATACAGTCTTGTGACATTTTCATGCAGTTCATCCCTGTAGCATGGCATCTTACTACACAGAAGTATTGCAGTGTCATCTGTAAATCTGGAGGATTCACTGTGCACTTCCCAAAGATCATTTACAAATTGCTTAAGTAAAACCATTCCCCTAGCACCAATCCCTGGGTACACCACTTGTACCTTTAAAAAATGTTCATTCTTTTTAAACATTTGTTTCTTTATATTAAGCCCTTATACTAAGAGATTCAACAAATATTATTAGCAACCATTCACCTGGTTTCTTGTGAGCTGTCCTGGGCAAACTTAGCAGCAGCTGGTAATATACGTTCAGCCATATCTTTTGTTCCAGATAAAATACGCTCCACTTCCATAAGTTCCACTACATCTGAAAGGTGCTGGGCTGTACATCTTCTTACTGCAATGTGTAAATGGCTATAAGGAAACATGGTGAATTAAAACAAAGTTGATGTATAAACAATTTTCCAAAGGCATACCTTTATCTTTAATTTCTTTATTGGTTAAGGTATTACAAATGTGTCCTCATCCCCCAATTAACCCCCAACACCCCT
>NW_006374611.1:366158-366525 GCF_000327345.1 Myotis davidii | reverse complement strand
TCACCATGAGTCTGTGTGCGTCTTTTTTTCTGACGTGTATTTCCTGTAGACAGCAGATATATGGGCCTTGTTTTCTTATCCATTCAGTTAACCTATGTCTTTTGATTGGGGCATTTAATCCCTTTACATTTAAAGTTATTATTGATACATACTTGTTTGTCACCATTTTTATTCTTTACCCCCTTCTTTGTTTCTTATTTTTATTTTTTATTTTTTTTACAGCAGACCCTTTAGCATTTCTTGCATTGCTGGCTTGGTGGTAATAAACTCCTGTAGTCATTTTTTTGTCTGTGAAGCTCTTGATTTCACCCTCAATTTTGATTGATAGCCTTGCTGGGTACAGTATTCTTGGATTCAGACTGTTCCT
>NW_006374611.1:361300-364986 GCF_000327345.1 Myotis davidii | reverse complement strand
TGAGCGGCTGCTTTCTTCCTGCCTCTGTAGCTGGGTCTAGGGTGTAATTGACCAGTTCATTAATGAAGTTTCCTCTCCAGGTGTCTGGTTATGTGGATTTCTCTCTAACACTTTAGCCAGACAGGATAAAATTCACCTTAACAAGACATGACCCAAAGGGAACAAAGCATGAATGCACCCACGACACCGATAACCCCAATACAAGCAACCACCCGAGAAAAGATAATTAGGGGAGAGAAAAGAGAGCACAAATGATATCCAAGAGAGAGAAAAAAAAGATCCAAAGGTATACCTTTAAAGTTAAATGATTAAACTACTCCTAACCTTCATCACCCTTGAAAGCTAAAATGACAAATTATTTGCATTACCTATCCCTCAACCAAGAAGTTAAAAATAAATAAGTAAAAACTCAATCACTAATATTTATTTAGTGTTTGGTCTACAAAAGTAGATATTACTAGAAAAATAATATTATTCTTTGTATGTTCAGCACCTAATATAGTGTTTATCACAAACAGATTATTTAATAAATGTTTTTCAATTGAAATGATACTGGAATCTGCTAGTTTTTCTCTATACCTCAGATTACAAACAACTGCATTTTTAGTTTAAGGACATATCAAGATTATTTTGAACATTACCTTTGTCCTCCATTGATAAGAGAAACAACTGCACGTGCAGGAGTTACATTACTGACCATAGCTCTCAAGGCTTTGTCAACATCTTCTCTTATAAATGTATTTGATTCTCCTGCCTTATGCAACAAAACTTTTACTGTAGTATCTAGTTCTTGATCCATGCTCTTTTTCAGGTAAGTGAAAAGATCACTTAAACAGACCACAGCAGCACGAGAAACTCCAGAGCGTAAATTTTTCACCTAAAAAAAAAATCTAAAATGTACATTTTGCTGATATTCTGAAAGAAAATCAGTAATAACTTTGAAACCAAATTTACTATTAAAATAACATGTTTTAACATGTATTATCTTATGTACTAAAAATAAAACATTTAATAATTTTTATAAATGTTGCATATTTATTCTTTGTTATTAAACAATCCTTAACTCAGCTGAAAATAAGTTTACCTCTTGAACTACTGCAAAATTTGTTTCATGCAACTTTGTGTTCAATATTTCAGAATGAAAAGCAGCTAAGCATCTGATAAAATTCAGTCCCTCAATTTTCTTCTCCCTATGGGAAAAAGAAACAAATGATAAAATCACTTATTAAAATGAGGCTCAACTAGAACAGGATGTCTTCTTTTGTGTATGAAATAATGCCAATGAAGACACCTTGCCTATTTTCCCTTATCATGTAGGAACTTCAAATTAAAAAAAATATGTAACGTGTTATTTGCTCTAATAGTTCTCTTTCATGATTTAAAACCACTATAAACTAAGTTCATGCTTTGTAAATAAAAAGGAAAATGTTTGTCCCCTAGTAAGAGTGCCATATTCTTTCTAAAAAGGACGGAAGGGAATGGCAAACAAAGGGTAAGGGAAATAGTAAAACAAAAATAGGAAAAAAATCACTACCTGTTACCTTGTTATTGAATATATAAATTAAGAACAGAAAACCACCAATAGGTGGTTCTATAACTTGTATTTTTTTTCATTATCTAACGTAATGAGCCAGATGAAGGGCAGGTGAATACTAACACCAACAGGGTGGATTCAATTGGATTTTAGATACAACATTTCAAATTTGATGGTTTTCATCTTGAGGGTTTGATAATGTGAACTAAGGTGAGTTTCCTAAGATAGTAATATTAAGTTAATGGTTATTTTTTTAAGCAGTTAAATTCTCTAAAAAAAATTATGGAAAACAGAAAAGACCTAAGATTCTAAGGTGGTAAGAACAAACCTACTTAATAACTGTCTGTTTCAAAAATTTCATTTTATAGATAAGCATAAAACAGTTTACAGTAACAATTTAGATGTAGAAGCAACCCAATTCTATACACATAAAAGTAAATAAAAAGTGGAGTTGAGAGGAGTATAAAAAAGAAATTAAAAAACAGTGGCTGAAAATTTTCCAAATTTGGTCAAAATTATAAACTCTCAGATCCAAGAATAAGCCCCAAAAAGGATAACCACAAAAAAACAAACTCTACCCCCCTCCCCCCAACACCACAATACGGGAAATCAGAATCAAATTGCTTAAAAAGAGTGTTAAAGGGAATATTCTTAAAGGCAGCTATGGAAAAAAGACACATAACATACAGAAGAACAAAGATAATAATTGCAGAAGACTTCAGGTCAGAAATATAAAAGCCAGAAATCAACTGAACAAAATCTAAGTGCTAAAAGGAAAATAACAACAACAAAAAAATAAACTTCAATTATTAATAAACTTCAACAAATCTTCAATTATAGTTGGAGATTTCAAAAGCCCTTTCCTAGTAATTGATAAAACAGACAGAAAATCAGTAAGAACACAGAAAACTTAAACATTAGCAACCATTAGCAACCAACTTGATCTATTTGACATTTATAGAACACTACAATCAACAACAGCAGAACACAGATTCCTTCCAACTTCATGTGAAATGTTCATTTGAAAAAGAGAAAACATCTCTGTTCTCATGGATCTTATAATGAGAAAAAAATATATAAGGTCAGGTCACAATATGGAATATTAAAAATAAAGCAGCAGCCCTACCTAGTTTGGCTCAGTGGATAGAGGTCAGCCTGTGGACTGAAGGGTCCCAGGTTTGATTCCAGCCAAGGGTACATGCCGAGGTTGCAGGCTCAATCCCCAGTAGGGGGTGTGTAGAAGGCAGCCAATCAATGATTCTCTCTCATTGTTGATGTTTCTATCTCTCTCTCCCTCTCCCTTCCTCTCTGAAATCAATAAAAATATATTAAAAAAAATAAAGCAGCACAAGACGATGGGGAAAAACACTATTTTAGTGAGGGTCATGAAAGAAAGCTTTTCTGAGGTGACAGTTGGCAGGTATCTGAATGAAGTGAGAGAGAAAGCCATTGGGAAACTGTTCAAAGAATGAAGTACAAAGATCTTGAGGTAGAAATGAGCTTGGGTGTAGCTAGAGTGGATAAGTAAGGCAGAGCATGGTAGGGAATGAGGCTACAAAAAGAGGCAAGGGAGAGAACCAAGACAGAGGTGTAGGTAAACGTCAGTACTCACCACCTCCCATAACCACATCAAAATTACAACTAAATACAGAATAACCATCATTCAGAACCACCTGAAAGCTGGCTGAATAGAAGTCCTACAGCTAGAGAAGTAAAGAAAGTACATCAAGACTGGTAGGAGGAATGGAATGGGCTGGTCTGAGACCCAGGTGTGGTGTGTTTTTTTTTTTAAATTGGGAGGGATATCTTGGCTGAGGAGGCTGCCCTGAAAAGCAAGGGTCCCAGCCCCACACCAGACCCCCAGCCCAGGGTTCTGCAGCCAAGATGAGAAGTCCCCGTAACTTCGAGCAGTAAAAACCAGTGGGGATTGTGGCTGAATGATACCAGGTCTGCTAGAGCCCCAGGCAGTTCTGCTTAAAGGGCCATGAACTTACAAGGTCCTGCTTCCTCTGAGTTTCAGTGTCTGACAGTGAATTTGGGGAACTCAGGGACATAAGGGGAGGAACTGGATTGTCTGGCATTGGGGCAGGAACTCAGGAACAGCTCTCCCATGCTGGGGGAAGGTGTGCTCACAGGGGTAATTGTTCTTATG
>NW_006374611.1:356589-361250 GCF_000327345.1 Myotis davidii | reverse complement strand
CTGGGAGTTTCCTTCAGGGTGACACACACTGTTCTGCTTTGGTGAATCCCTGAGACCCTGTCCCATCCAATTTGCCAGCCCCACCCAAACTGTGTTTGCAGTGGCTTTTCCATATGAATGGCCTCAGACTTTTTGAAAATCTTTCAAACAAGCAGCAGCTGGCATCACCATGCCCCAAACCTATCAATAAGAGGCCCAAGACCCAGCACTAGTAGCTGACTGCCTTGCTTCAGAGTTAGGCCTTGCCTGGGCTCTTCCAAGCCCAATACAAATAGCAGCCATCAGCAGATCGCTCTGTGGTTCCTGCCAGGTGGCCTCAGGCAGTGGCTGACTTTGTACCTCCCTGGGGGCCCCAGAGCCAGTGCACCCGGTGGACAGCTTCAGACCATACTGGATTACAACTCTACACATCGGTAAGCAACACACTCAGGGGGCAGGCTCAGTGAGCAGCAAAGCCTCATGGAAGCAAGTCCTGCTTTATAGGAGTTTCTCCTGCACAGCAGCTCTCCCACTGTAGTTTCACTTGGTCCTCACAGCCAATTGGCCTGGAAGTCAGTTCCTCCCAGTGACACCAAGAGTAATCGAGGCTCAACTACAAGATTGCTCACACAGCCAAGACAGCAAGCTCAGTCAGCTCAGGTGACTGAGGAGGCTGAGCCACTGGGCTCTACAGAACACCTACTACACAAGGCCACCCTACCAACTCCAGGAGACAGAGCAGCTCTATTTAATACATAGGAACACAGGGAAGCAGCCATAATACAGAGACAAAAAAACATGTCACAAATGAAAGACATGGGAGCAGGCAAGCTACTGGATGCAGAATTCAAAACAATGGTTCTAAGGTTACTACTCAAGGATATTAATGAGAGCTTGCTTCAAGGGATTTAGTGAGACTTTCAAGGATCTTAGTGAGAATTTCAAAGACACGATAAAGGACAAGTCAGAAATTATGCATACACTAACTGAAATAAAAAATTATTTACAGGAATTCAACAGTAGAGTAGAGGATTCTGAGAGTAAAATCAACAATTTGGAATATGAGGAAGCAAAAAAACACCCAATCAGAAAAACAAAAAAAGAAAAAAGAATCCAAAAATATGAAGATAGTGTAAGGAGCCTCTGGGACAACTTCAAGCATACCAACATTCACATAAGGCCGGGGGGGGCGGGGGGTGCGGGAAGGAGGGTGTTGCCAGAAGAGAAGAGAAGAGCAAAATATTGAAACCTATTTGAAGAAATAATGACAGAAAACTTCCCCTACCTGGTGAAAGAAATAAACTTACAAGTCCAGGAAGCGCAGAAAGTCCCACACAAGAGGAACCTAAAGAGGCCGACACCAAGACACATCATAATTAAAGTGCCAAGGGTTAAAGACAAAATCTTAAAAGCAGCAAGAGAAAAGCAGTTAGTTACCTACAAGGGAGCACCATACAACTGTCAGCTGATTACTCAATAGAAACTTGGCAGGCCAGAAGGGAGTGGCAAGAAATATTCAAAGTGATGAATAGCAAGGACCTACAACCAAGATTACTCTACCCAGCAAAGCTATCATTTAAAATTTAAGGTCAGATAAAGAGCTTCACAGACAAGAAGAAGCTAAAGGAGTTCATCACCACCAAACCAGTATTATATGAAATGTTGAAGGGTATTCTTTTTTGTAAAAATATATTTTATTGATTTTTTACAGAGAAGAAGGGAGAGGGATAGAGAGTTAGAAACATCAATGAGAGAGATCGATCAGCTGCCTCCTGCATGTCCCCAAGTGGGGATGTGCCCGCAACCAAGGTACATGCCCATGACCGGAATCGAACCTGGGACCGTTCAGCCTGCAGGCTGACGCTCTATCCACTGAGCCTTGAAGGGTATTCTTGAAGAAGAGGAAGCGGAAGAAGAAAAATATGAACAACAAAATGGCAATAAATGCATATGTATCGACAATTGAATCTAAAAATAAAAATAAGTGAACAAGAAATCTAATGAACAAAATAAACTGATGAATAAAATAGAATCAGAGGCATGGAAACATGGAACAGACTGACACATTTCAGAGGGAATGGGGGTAGGAGTGGTGCGAAGAGATTAACCAAAGATCTTATATGCATTCTAGAGGCCCAGTGCATGGGATTCATGCACTTGTGAGGGGAGTGGCCTGTGGGGATCCACCCGCTGTGGGAGCGCTCATCTGGCTCAGCCCAGCAGCTGTGGACCCGCCCTCTGAGTGGCTGCTCCCAATGTGGGCACAGCTGCTCATCCCTGTCAGCTAAGCAGTGCTCCCACTATGGGAGTGCACATCCAGGGGGCAGCTCCTGCATTGAGAATCTTTCCCCTGGTGGACAGTGAGCGTCATAGCGACTGGTCAACTGGTTGTTCTGGTTGTTCTGCTATTCAGTCGCTGGGCTTTTATTATATAGTATATGCATTACCTATGGACACAGACAATAGGGTGGTGAAGGCCTGGGGTGGGGCAGAAACCAGGTGAAGTGAGGCATTGGGGAAAAAAAGGGGAACATCTGTAATACTCTCAACAATAAAGTTTACACACACACAAAAAAGAGACAAGAGACAGATAATGAAGGACCCTGAAAGTTATAGTAAGCAGTTAAAGGACCCTGTAAGCTATAGTGACCAGTTAAAAAATTTTTTTCTGTGTTTTAGAGAGCCACTGGAGGGTTTTTTCATGAGGGAATTCCATGGTCTGATTTATGTTTTAAAAGCATCTCTCTGGCTGTTGTATGAAATGGGAAAATAACAGATGCATGGAAACTAGCGATCACACTGCTATAGCAAGGTAAGAGGCAATTGTGGCTTAGAGAAGAATAGCAGCAGAAATTGCAGTATGTGAATGGTTTTAGGACATGTTTTATAAACAGTAAAACTGATGAAATGGGAAGAAATGAGAAAAAGTTAACATTCACTTAGTACGAACAAATAAATGTCTATGGCAGGGGGATTAATTAAGATGGTGAATACTGTTGGAGAAGCAGATTTGGGACTAGGAGAAGGGGAAATAAAAAGTTTTAAGAATTTTTGCATCTATGTATATGAGATATATTGGGTATAATTCTGTAGTTTTCTTTTTTGTCTTTGTATGGCTTTGATATCAGGGTAATACTGGCCTCAAAGAATTACCGTATTTGCCGGCGTATAAGACAACTTGGCGTATAAGACGACCTCCTAACATTTCCACTCAAAATACAGAGTTTGTTATACACTCGCTGTATAAGACTACCCCCTCTTCCGCACACCTTCCACACACCAAATAAAAGGTAAAACAATATCAGATTTGATTTTAACATTTTAATTTATATTCAAATGCTTATGACATGCAGGAAAACTGTCACAAGGCTGTATGTAATCAAACATATACATAAAACAGTGCAAGTTTATTACCGGTAAACATACCGGTAATGCACTAAAGAAAACACACTCTATAGACTGGTACCGTAGATGCTTCTCAGGAACACAGGCAAGCAGCCCACAACCTAGAGGGACTGTCAATGATAGAAGTAAGATAACAAATAGAGGGAGAGAGCAAGTGCCGGGCAAGTCCCTAGCAAGTTTGCTGGTGTGACAGTTTCACCTTAAAAGCCTTCAAACTCCTCTTCATCATCTGATATTAAAAGTTCATCAACGACATCTTGGTGCCATGATAGGGATGATAGGGGTTTGACTGGTCGACATTTTCTATGCTGTACTGTACAATGGGGCAGTATGGTGGTTGGCTGTTGGCTGTATACAAAGCCTGATTTGATTGGTCCCTGCTCCCTGTTTGCCCGCCCTGTCACTATAGCAGTCTGGTCCACCCTTGCATCAGCATCTCCCTGGGACCTCACTAGTGCGCAAGTGCGAGCTCTTCAACATTCTAACAGGCACCATGATAGCGCAAAATCGCGAATCTTCAATGCATATGTAAAGAAATATACGGTAACCCGAATTTACCACACTCGCAAAATCGCACACAGCCAACCATACATCCAGTATGGTATCGCGATTCGCGATTTTACGCTATCATACTGGGTGTATGGTCGGCTGTGCGCAATTTTGCGAGTGTGGTAAAATCGCATAACAGCAAAATCGCATAACAGCCGAGCATACACCCAGCAGCGCTGCTGATGCCTGAACGGTATGTGGCATGAAGTGGGCGGGCATCGGGAGGCCACTATGGCACGGGGCAAGCACTATGGGCAGTCTATCTGAAGTGTACCTGGCGTATAAGACGACCCCCCACTTGGAGGCATATTTTTCAAGGCCAAAAAATCGTCTTATACGCCGGCAAATACGGTAGATGGAGAGTGCTCTAACATCTTCAATGTTCTAGAATATTGTGTAGAGTTGATTTCTTCCTTAAATATTTGTTATAATGCACTAATGAAATTATCTGAGCCTGGAGTTTTCTTTGTGGGAAAGTTTTAAACTCAATTTCCTTAATAGATATTGAGTTATACAGGTTATCTAATTTCTTTTTGAGTTTTATTAGTTTGTATATTTCAAGGAATTTGTCCATTTTACAAAGTTGTCAAATTTAAGGGCATAAAGCTGTTTATGACATTCTTTTATTTTTTAATAGCTATATGGTCTGTAGTGATAGTCCTTCTTTCATTTCTTTTTTTTTATTTTTTATTTTATTTTTTAACAACTAAAGTAATTTATTTATTTAT
>NW_006374611.1:351355-356557 GCF_000327345.1 Myotis davidii | reverse complement strand
TTCTTTCATTTCTGATGTGGTAATTTGTTTCTTCTCCCTTCATGTCTGACTTGAGGTTTATCAATTTTACTGATTTTTTCCAAGAACACACTTACACTTTCACTGATTTGTTAAAAATTTCATTGATTCTGTTTTGCATGTCATTGATTTCAATTCTATATTTATTATTTCCTTTATTTGCTTATTTTGGGCTTCATTTGCTCCTTTGTTTCTAGTTTAAGGTGAAAGCTGAGATCCTTGATATAAAGCTTTTCTTCTTTCCTGATATAGGTGCTACAGTGCTTATATAAATTCCCCCTTTAACTTAACTGCATCCCACAATTATTTTTAATGTTTCATTCTTAATTCCTAATTTATTTAATTCCACTGTGGTCAAAGAACAAAATTTGTATAATCTGAATCCTTTTATAATATTTGTTTTATGTTCTAGAATATAGTCATTCTTGATAAATGTTCCTTGTGAACTTAAAAATACTATGAATTTCGTTGTTTTAGATCACTGATGGCAAATCTTTTAAGCTCGGCGTGTCAGCATTTTGAAAAACCCTAACTTAACTCTGGTGCCGTGTCACGTATAGAAATTTTTTGATATTTGCAACCATAGTAAAACAAAGACTTATATTTTTGATATTTATTTTATATATTTAAATGCCATTTAACAAAGAAAAATCAACCCAAAAAATGAGTTCACGTGCCACCTCTGACACGCTTGTCATAGGTTTGCCATCACTGTTTTAGATGGAGTGTTCTATAATCTCAATTAGTTCTACAGTGTTCAAGTTTTCTATATACTCATTGATTTCCGTTCTACTAGTTCTGTCAATTAATGACAGAGGGTTACTGAAGTTCCAACTATAATGTGAGTTTACTTCTCTTTGTAGGTCTACCAGTATTTTTGTTTTTGTTTTTTTAAAATATATTTTATTGATTTTTTACAGAGAGGAAGGGAGAGAGATAGAGAGTTAGAAACATCGATGAGAGAGAAACATCGATCAGCTGCCTCCTACTGGGGATGTGCCCGCAACCCAGGTACATGCCCTTGACCTGAGTCGAACCTGGGATCTTTCAGTCCACAAGCCGACGCTCTATCCACTGAACCAAACCGGTTTCGGCTACCAGTTTTTGCTTAATGTATTTTGAAGCTCTGTTATATGGTAAATAAAAGTTTAGGATTGCTATGAACTCTTGATGAATTACCCCTTTTCATTATAAAATGACCCTCTTTATTCCTGATGTTATAAGCAGAATTTTAAAATGCCACATGATTCCTCTCCTGGTGTATACATCTGTATAAGACCTTTTCCTTGATGGCAAGGATGATGGGATATCACTTCCCTTAACCATGTTACATTATATGGCTAAAGGAATTTTGCAAGTTGTCCTACAGCTCACTGTTTCTCTGTTCATATCTTTCTTTTAGCTTCTTTAATTTTTAAAACATTTATTGATGTTAGAGAGAGAGAGGAAGGGACGGAAAACGAGAGAAAGAAACATCAATTTGTTGTTCCTCTTATTTATGCATTCATTGGTTGCTTCTTGTATGTTCCCTGATTGAAGGTCAAACCTGCAACCTCGGCATATGGGGACGACACTCTAAGTGACTGAGCTCTCTGACGAGGGCTTCTTCTAGTTTCTTTAACAGATGGATTAGAACGATAACTATAGTTACAATGTCCTTGTCTATGAATTCTTCCATCTGTGTCCTTTTGGCACTAGTTTCAATTGTTTAATTTTTTTCTTCTCATTATAGGTTGTATTTTCCTAATTCTCTGCATGCCTGACAATTTTTGTTAATCCTGACTGGAGGATATCATTTTTCCTCATTGATTTTTAGAGAGAATGTAAGAAAGGGGGAGAAAGAGAGAGAGAAACATTGATGTGAGAGACATCAATTAGCTGCCTCCCGCATGAGTTTCGACCAGAGTGGAGTATCGTGCCTGCAACTGAGGTATGTGCCCTTGACAGGAATCGAACCGAGACTCTTCAGTCCATGGGCTGACACTCCAACTATTGAGCCAAGCCATCCAGGGCTGCCTGGCAATTGTTTACTGGATGCCAGACATTGTGAATTTTACTTTGGATATTGTATTCCTATAAATATTTTTGAACTTTGTACTGGGATGTAGTTATTTGGAAAATTTGATGATCTCAGGTCTTGCTTTGTTTGGTGGGACCAATCCAGTCTTTACCTTAGAGTTTATTCATTCCATAGTCAGCGGTTCTCAACCCGTGGGTCGCGAACAATGAAAATACATCCTGCATATCAGATATTTACATTACGATTCATAACAATAGCAAAATTGCAGTTATGAAGTAGCAACGAAAATAATTTTATGGTTGGGGGTCAACACAACATGAGGAACTGTATTAAAGGGTCGTGGCATTAGGAAGGTTGAGAACCACTGCATGAAGCAAAATTCTTCTGAATGTTAGATCCAAAGCTTTGTGAATTATGAAGTTTTCCACTCTGCTGGTAGGAACAGGAGGTATTCTTGGTATTGTATATGCTCTAGGGATTATTACCTATATTTCTTTGAATGGCCCTTGTTCTGGGATCAGGTAATTTACTTACATGCATGCCCTGACCAGTTCTCAGATAAAAATTTGAGAAGATTCCTCTGATGGCTTCTGAAGTTCCTTGTGGAGCTCTATTCTCTCTGGCATTCTGCCCTGAATACTCTATCTACCATCGACATCCCAAACTTCCAGCTCCATCTCCATCTCTGCTGATATTGAGATGGTTTCTCCCTCCTTGAGCTGTGACCTGCAGATTGTGGTTCAATTTCTGGTCAGGGCACATGCCTTGGTTGCAGGCTAGATCCTTGGTTGGGGGTGTGCAGGAGGAAGCAGAGAGATGTTTCATTCTCACAGTGATGTTTCTCTCTCCCTCTCCCTCTACCCCTCCCTTCCTCTCTTTCTAAAAATCAATTAAAAATTCTTTAAAAAAAAAACTTGTTAAAAAGAAAATAATGGTGAACTTACCAATCCTCATCAGCTAAAAGCTTCAAGGCTTCTATCAGCGCTATATCTGGTTTAGAAAATGGCCGTAGTTCTGATGAATCCATTATTTCTGGACTATGAGTGACAGAAGACATCCTTTCTTTATACTGTGGGATGGCTGCAGGAGACGCTTCACCTAAAAGAAAAAACATTAAATCAAGAATCAACTGGAGATTGAGGAAGATGGCAGCGTAGGTAAACGCATATACTCGCCACCTCCCACAACCACATCAAAATTACAACTAAAATAGAATAACCATCATCCAGAACTGCTGGAAAGCGGGCTGAATGGAAGTCCTACAAATGGAGAAGTAAAGAAGAAAACACACTGAGGCTGATAGGAGGTGCAGAACGGGCTGGTCTGACACCCATGGGCTTTTGCACCAAGTGTGCTGCTTTTTAATTGGGAGGGAGATTGTCACTGTGGAGGTTGCCAGTAAGGAGCAAGGGGTCCCAGTCCTACACCAGCCCCCCAGCCCAGAGTCCTAAGGCTGGGAAAAGAAGTTCCTATGGGCATTAAGAACGATGGGTTGTAAAAACCAGTGCGAATTGGGGCTGAGTGACACAGAGGCTGCTGGAGACCCAGCTGTTCCTCTTAAAAGGCCGGCACCATGTACTGAACTTACAAGGTCCCACTTCCTCTGAGCTCCAGCACCAGGGTAAGGCTCTGGGGAGCACAGACACATACAAGAAGGAACTGGATTGTTTGGCATTGGGGCAGGAACTCAGGGACAGCTTTCTCCCAGATGGAGATGCTCAAAGGGATCATTGTTCCTATGCTGGGCTGACTGGCAGCCATTCCTGTTTGCTCCACCCTAGTGATTCCTTAAGACCTTGTCTCATCCAGTTTACAACCACACCCAAGCTGTGTGCAGCAGCTTTTGCATATCAATGGCCTGTCCTTGCTCAGGCTAAAATCTGTCAGACATGCTGCAGCTGGGTCAGGGAGCCCCAAACCTATCAATAAAAGGCCTAAGACCTGACACCAGCACCAGCCTGCCTTGCTTCATAGCTAGGTCTCATCTGGGTGTTTCCAAACTCGATACAAACAGGAGGAATCTGCAGATCTGTAGTTTCTGCTGGGTGGCCCAAGGCAGTGAATGACTTTGCACCTCCTTCAGACCATACCAGGTTACAACTCTACATATCTGTAAGGAACACACTCAAGGGGCAGACTCAGTGAGCAGGAAGGCACAGCCTCACTGAAGCAAGTCCTGCCCAATAGGGGTTTCTCTTGCACAGCAGCTCTCCCACTGTAGTTTCACCTGGTCCTCACAGCCAATTGGCCTGGAAGTCAATTTCTCCCAGTGACACCAACAGCACTCAAGTCTCAACTACAACAAGACTGTGCTCACAGCCCACAAAGGGCTAGATCTCCCAGCTCAGGTGACTGGGAGGCTGAGCCACTGGGCCCTATAGAACCCCTACTACACCAGGCGACTCTACCAACTCCAGGAGACATAGCAACTCTACCCAATACACAGAAACAAACACAGGGAAGCAGCCAAAATGTGGAGACAAAGAAACTTGTCACAAATGAAAGAACGCAAACTACTGGATATAGAGTTCAAAACTGCGGTTATAAGATTACTCAAGAATCCTCTAGAAATCTCCAAAAAAAAAAAAAAAGGAAGAGGAAAAGGACCAGTCAGAAATTAAGCATACACTGACTGAAATAAAGAATAAGATACAGGGATTCAACAGTACACTAAAGGATTCTGAGAATCAATGATTTAAAATACGAGGAAGCAAAAAACATCCAACCAGAAGAGCAAAAAGAAAATAGAATCCAAAAATATGAAGATAGTGTAAGGAGCCTCTGGGACAACTTGAAGCGTACCAACACTCACATTATAAGGGTGCCAGAAGGAGAAAAGAGAGAGCAAGATATTGAAAACCTATTTGAAGAAACAATGACAGAAAACTTCTACCCGGTGAAAGAAATAGGCTTAAAAGTTTGAGCCACTGGGCCCTATAGAACCCCTACTACACCAGGCGACTCTACCAACTCCAGGAGACATAGCAACTCTACCCAATACACAGAAACAAACACAGGGAAGCAGCCAAAATGTGGAGACAAAGAAACTTGTCACAAATGAAAGAACGCAAACTACTGGATATAGAGTTCAAAACTGCGGTTATAAGATTACTCAAGAATCCTCTAGAAATCTCCAAAAAAAAAAAAAAGGAAGAGGAAAGGCA
>NW_006374611.1:345999-350936 GCF_000327345.1 Myotis davidii | reverse complement strand
CACATCATAATTAAAATGCCAAGGGCTAAAGACAAAGAGAGAATCTTCAAAGCAGCAAGAGAAAAACGGTTAGTTACCTACAAGAGAGTACCCATATAACTGTCAGCTGATTACTCAACAAAAACTTAGCAGGCCAGAAGAGAGTGGCAAGAAATATTCAAAGTGATGAATACCAAGAACCTACAACCAAGATTACTTTATCCAGCAAAGCTATCATTCAGAATTGAAGGTCAGATAAAGAACTTCACAGACAAGAAAAAGCTAAAGGAGTTCATCATCACCAAACCAGTATTATATGAAATACTGAAGGGTATTCTTTAAGAGGAAGAAAAAGAAAAAAAAATGAACAAAATGGCAATAAATACATACATATTAACAATTGAATCTAAAAATCAAAATAAACAAATAAGAAATCCAATTAACAGAATAAACTGGTGAATACAATAGAATCAGCAGGATGGAAATGGACAGACTGATGATTCTCAGAGGGAAGAAGAGCGAAGGGTTGGGAAGAGATTACACAAAGATCTTATATGCATATATGCATTACCAACGGACACAGACAATTGGGTGGGGAAGGCCTAGGGTGGAGCGGGAACCAGGTGGAAGGGGGCACTGGGGAGAAAAAAGAGGGACATCTGTAATAATCTCAACAATAGAGATTTAAAAAAAATTTAAAAATTAAATCAAGCATCACAGAATATAAATGGTATTCTGATAATATTTTATGAATATTTCATATAGGAACTAGTGCTATTAGTTTAGTCTCCAACAAAATTGTAATATCCACATACCAAAGCTATTTAAAACTTTACTTTTTAAAAATATATATATTTTATTGATTTTTTACAGAGAGGAAGGGAGAAGGATAGAGTGTTAGAAACATCGATGAGAGAGAAACATCAATCAGCTGCCTCCTGCACACCTCCTACTGGGGATGTTCCCGCAATCCAGGTACATGCCCTTGACCGGAATCAAACTTGGGACCTTTCAGTCCGCAGGCTGATGCTCTATCCGACGCTCTATCCACTGAGCCAAACTGGTTAGGGCTAAAACTTTACTTTTTATATACAAAATTATTAAACTACATATAACAGTTATGAGTTATGTAACAAAACCTAGCTTTAAGAACTAAGTCTGTAAGAAGCATATAATCCCATTTTGTAAAAATGTGTGAATATATACCTGTCTTACTATACAACTGATAACTAAAAATGAAGCTTCAAGGCACCTGTATTTAGAATTCTAGTTGAATCATAAAAATATCAATTTTTTCTATTGGCATAGAATCAGTAGTATATCATAAATCTTAAGCCTATATGTAGTTCTAAAAACAATGTTTTCTTTTCATAATCAGTGACTTCCCGATGAAAGGTATTTTCTTACATCACCCCTGAGTGCTCAGGATAATGTCATGAGGGTATTGCACAATGTAAACTTTGCAGGGAGGTGTTAGAAATGTATAATGGCTTTTATAAATGGGTAAAGATTTATTAGCTATTTTTCATGTTAATATTACTCTTAAAATAATATTAGGTACTAGAAAATGACTAGCATAAAAGTATTTATCAATCATGTTATTTGTAAGAAAATGTTACATAAAATATACGAGATACACAAATATAAAATTTCACTTGATGCTACTCCCTAATTATGTATTCAGATCCACTTAAAATTCAAAGGAAACAAGGTATTAACAATATTAGTTAACTTTAATAAAATATTTTGTGCTATATCTTATATCTGCTTTTATAATCTTTACCACATTTAATTTTCTCAAAAACTGAGATAGATTACTATCATCTCTATTTTATAACAGAAGATAATTGAGTTTTACAGAGGGTAAAAAACTTATTCAAGGTCTCAATGATAATGAGTGGCAAAGGCAGGATTTAGATCTAGGTCCACTATTACCTTTGATTTTATATAAAGAGGTCTAAGACAAAATTCCTGTTTTCAAGAAATTCACCACATAACTGACAAGAGATATTCAAATAGATAAATATGATATTTTGGATTACTGCAGTAATAAACTAGTAGCAGTCTTTATCAGAGTAAATTATACATGGGGAAGATGATGTAACAATTAAAGAATATAATAAGTAACCCTGGCCAGTGTGGCTCAGTTGGCTGGTTTGATTCCTGGTCAAGACACATGTCAGGACTGTGGGCTCCATTCCCAGTAGGGGGCGTACAGGAGGCAGCCAACTGATGTGCGCTCTCATGTCAATGTTACTCTCTTTCTGTCTCTCTCTCTCCCCCTTAAAAAAAAAACAAAATAAAAAAAACTTGCCAAGGATACCAATGATCTACTTGTTGCCAAATCCAATAAATACTTCTCTATGTTAATTTCTTTTTCATATATATATATATTGATTTCAGAGAGGAAGGGAAATGGAGAGAGATAGAAACATCAATGATGATAAGAGAATCATTGATTGGCTGCCTCCCACATGCCCCCTGATGGGGATCGAGCCCGCAACCTGGGCATGTGCCCTTAACTGGAATCAAACCCAAGACCCTTCAGTCTGCAAGCCGACACTCTATCTACTGAGCCAAACCAGTTAGGGCTATATTAATTTCTTGAAGAATATAATCTTCCAAAGGGCTAACCTAACTAATTCTTCTCTCTATTTTTTGCTCAATAATGGAAAAACATTTATTTTGTTTAGATATAGATGCCCTTGTAGGAGGGGAAGTTGGAGGTTTGGAGTTTGGCAAGCTACCATTTGGTGCCTGTGAAGATCCTATAAGGTGAGAATTTCAATCTATTTGAATTATGGGACTTCACTTTAAAAATTATATTAATACTGATTTTACTGTGCTTTTTAATAATGTAGCCTCCTGCAATGAATATAGTACTGGATTCGGACCTATGACTAACAATCTGTTCATCTTTTTCTCTCTCTGTAACTTAAGTAATAAGAAGCTTTAAAATAATGTATAAAATGTTACCAGATTCCAAAGGTTTATTATGAAAAAAAGAATATAAAATATCTGATTAATGTTTTTGTTGGTTGCATCTTTTATTTTTTAATATATTTTTATTAATTTCAGATAGGAAGGGAGAGGAAGAGACAGAAACATCAATGAGAGGGAACCGTCAATCAGTTCCCTTCTGCAGATCCCTCAGTGGGGACCGAGCCTGCAACCCGAGCATGTGCCCTTGACCAGAATCGAATCTAGGACCCTTCAGTCCTCAGGTTGATGTTCTATCCACTGAGCCAAACCGGCCAGGGCAAGGTTGTAGGTTTGATCTCCAGTCAGGGCACATACAAGAAGCAACCAATGAATGCATAAATAAGTGGAAAAACAAATCGCTGGATGGGTCCTGCTGGCCAATCTCTTGGTCCCTTCTCCCGGGGGGCAGACTCCAATCTCTCCATTTCTCTCTTTCCCCGCCCCCCCCCCAAATGAAAATTTTAACCTAGCCGGTGTGGCTCAGTGGTGGGGAAGGGGGCGTGCAGGATGTGCCCAATCGATGATGCTTCTCTGTCACCCATCAATGTTTCTATCTTTCTATCTCTCTCCCTTCCTCTCTCTCTAAAAATGAATAAAAACTTATTTAAAACAAATAAAATTTTTCAAAAGAATATAATAGTCCTCATTTTATTTTTCTTAAAATTTTCTTTTCAATGACAGTTTATACTCAATATTACTTTGTATAAAAATATAGAATGCTTCATGAATTTGGGTGTCATACTTGCGCAGGGGCCAGGATAATCTTCTCTGTATTATTCCAATTTTAGTACATGTGCTGCCGAAGCAAGCACCCTCATTTAAAAAAATTTTTTTTGGGGGTATGATTCAGGTTATAACCTTATTAGGTTTCATATGTAAGCCTGATATATATAAATAAAAACCTCCAACTTGGGAATTTCATAACCCCCCAAAAATAACAAATACAAAATACTAGCTATTATTTGAGAATTTGCCTAGTATTGTGCTAAGTGCTCCATTTATATTATCTAATTTCATTCATTCAGGAACCCTATCTGAGAGTTATATTATTCCTATACTAGAGGTCCAACACACGAAATTCGTGCTGGCCCTGGTACCTGCCGCCCATCGACACCTACCCCTGTTCCCTGTTCACCATCGGGCGATCAGAGCCTGGTGGCCGGAGGGGGGTGGGGGCGGGAAGAGGGACCGAGAGTTGGCTGTTCCCGCCCTCTGGCTGGCTCCGTCCCCTGTCACGGGTTGCCCTTTGTATGTGGGGCTACCAGTGGGGCAGGAGCCTTGGCCTGGCGCCGCCCATGTCTGCCACCACCCACCCCGGTTCCCTGCTTGTTATCAGGCAATTGGATCCTGCCACAGGGGGAAGGGACCAAGAGGTTGGGAGGCAGGCCCCATCCAGTGATAGGGGCTGTGGGCTGGGGGCAGCTCCTGTGTTGAGGGTCTGCACCCTGGTTGTCAGTGCGCGTCATAGCAACTGGACGTTCTGCCATTCAGTTGATTTGAATATTACCCTTTTATTATAAAGGATTATGAAGCCATACCCAGTTTGGCTCAGTGGATAGAGTGTTGGCCTATGGACTGAGAGGTCCCAGGTTCGATTCCGGTCAAGGGCATGTACCTTGGTTGCAGGCACATCCCCAGTAGGGGGTGTGCAGGAGGCAGCTGATTGATGTTTCTCTCTCATCGATGTTTTTAACTCTCTGTTCCTTTCCCTTCCTCTCTGTAAAAAATCAATAAAATATATCCTATCTAATAAAAGAGAAACATGGTAATTGGCATACGACCACTACCCTTCCAATTGGCTAATCAGCGAGATATGCAAATTAACTTCCAGCCAAGATGGCAGCCGGCAGCCAGGCAGCTTGAAACTGACATGAGGCTTGCTTGCCTCAGTGACGGAGGAAGCCAACGTTCCCTGCCTGCCACTGCAGGCCTCTGAGCCTGCAGTTTGAAACACTTTAACAAATACCACCGGACTT
>NW_006374611.1:343143-345094 GCF_000327345.1 Myotis davidii | reverse complement strand
CCTCAACCCCCCTGATTAGCCTTGCTCTGTGCGTTACAGGGGGTGGCGCCGCAACCTCCCCATCTGCCCTGCTATGTGCATGACAGGGGCGGTGCCCCAACTCCCGAATTGACCCTTCTCTGAGCCCGACCAGGGGCTGCACCTAGGGATTTGGCCTGCCCTCTGCCACCCGGGAGCGGGCCTAAGCCAGCAGGTCGTTATCTCCCGAGGGGTCCCAGACTGCGAGAGGGGGGACCTCCCCCTCCCCCCCGAGTGCACTAATTTTTGTGCACTGGGCCTCTAGTATATATATATAAAAGGATTATGAAGAAACTGATGCTAACGTTTTAAGGATTCCCTTTCTATACTCCACCTAAATTAGAGAGAGAATAACTCATTATGAAAGAAATGTAGATAAATACCAAATTTTCAACCTTGCAGTTATATCAGTATCTTTAGCATTTTCACGTGGAAAAAAAAAGAAAGAAAGAAAACTAAACAAAATTTTAGTCTTGAACAAGAGTTGTATAGAATATAAATCTAAAGCAGTAATGCTCAAACTAAATTGGTTTTTTTTAAACTTCCACCATATTGTAGACTAATACTCTTATAAAATACAATAAAAGTGTGATGGCAACGTTGAACTGTTAAAATAGTTCCTAAAAGTTTGCTTTCAGCCCTGACTAGTGTGCTAAGTGGTTAGACATGGGTTCCTGGGTTGCAGATTTGATACCTGGCCCTGGTCAGGGCGCCTGCAGGTGACAACCAATCGATGTGTCTCTCTCACATGGATATTTCTCTCTCTCTCTCCTCCTTCTCCTCTTCTCCCTTCCTGCCTTCCACTCTCTCTAAAAATCAATGGAAAAAATATTCTCTGATGAGGATTAACAAAAAATAAATAAATAAAAGTTTACTTGCACCTTTTGTTTTTATCTTGTAAGCATATTCTTCTGCTGAAATAATATCACGGTGACTTCAAGGATGCACTCTCCTTATACTTCCTTGAAACACAATCTATGAAGCCTCCATTATAGGCAAAATAACAAAATTAGGTGATGTCTCTAATAAGAATGAATACTTAAAAATTTATGATTTGGGTTGAGCTTCAACCCATGAACCAAGAGGTCACTGGTTCAATTCCTAGTCAGGGCACATGCCTGAGTTGTGGGCTCAATCCCAGTAGGGGGCACGCAAGAGGCAGCTAATCAATGTTTCTCTCTATAGATGCTTCTATCTCTCTACCCCTCTCCCTACCTCTCTCTAAAATCAATAAAGACATATTTAAGAAAACATAATTATGGCTTATTGCTATTTTATACTATTTGGTACTGTTAACTACTAGTGTAGGTAAGATGTTTTGTGGGTTTTTCTCCCAATAGCCTGTCGACACTTAACCAGTTCTTAGGGCCATTTTTCCCTAGTAACTTTATAGACGAGCATCTCTCATCAGTAATACTCTCAACAATGATTAGTTTTGAGGATACAGAATTTTTTAAGTTTTCACAACTTCTTGCATTATAAAAAATTACAAGCTAGGAAAAACCTGAGACATTCATCTAGCTCAAATATTTTTTATATTTATCTTTGAGAAGGTTAAATATTTATTTTTTCATACTTTTTTTTGGTTGATACCTTGACTTTAGACTCAACATAAATTAAAGAATGTTTATTATAGTTCACACAGTTTGTTCCTTAGAAGTAATTAATAATAAACCTAGCTAATAAGCAATAATCCTTAATGTCTGTTATAGTTCTCACAATATTTCAGTTCAAGCTCTGATTTTACCTAGTTGCTACTATACCTCAGACATTTTCAATATTTTTAAAAACAATACAGGAGCCCAGCAGGTGTAGCTCAGTGGTTGAGTGTGGATTCATGAACCAGGAGATCACGGTTTGTTTTCTGGTCAGGGCACATGCAGGGTTGCGGGCTCAATCCCCAGTAATGGATGTGCAGGGGGCAGCCGATCAG
>NW_006374611.1:340982-341866 GCF_000327345.1 Myotis davidii | reverse complement strand
AAAAACATGTTAGATAATCATCTCTCTATATAAAAGCCTAAGTGACCATCCAACCGGTAGCTATGATGTGCACTGACCACCAGGAGGCAGATGCTTAACACACAGGCATAGAAACATGGAACAGGTTGATTAATCTAAGAGGGAAGGGGGGACGGGGAAGAGTGGTAAGAGATTAACCAAAGATCTTATACGCATACTAGAGGCCCAGTGCACGGATTCGTGCACATTGAAAGGAAATTAATTAGAAGGAGGCCGGTGGGGCAAGACTAGGTGAGATGGACTGGACACACCCTGTTGCCAACCTCCTGTGGTACCTCCCTGGCCGACTGCACCTGGGGTGGCGCCATGGCTCACAAGGCATCTGCAGAGTGACTGGGGTCTGTCTGGCAGGTGGGGATCCTCAGCCTGGCCTGCGGGGATCGGGCTGAAAACCGCTCTCTGACATCCCGAGGGGTCCTGGAGTGCGAGAGGGTATTCTGCAAAGTTGCTGTTGTACAGGGTGTAGAACACAAACTCAAGTGTGCAGTAAATCAGATTCGGGGCCGACAGTGCCCCAGTAACAACAGAACCCATGGCCAAAGGTGGAATTGTGTGGTCCTGTGAGGAATCGGGCTTCCTCTTCTCTGGTTTTGGGGTGTGTCACCCGAGAACCCCTGCTGCCAAGTCACTGCAGCTCGGCAGCTCCTGCGATAAGTGTCTGCCCCCTGGTGGTCAGTGTGCATCATAGCGACTGGTCAGATGGTTGGATACTTAGCATATTAGCCTTTTATATATAAACTAGTAGCCCGGTGCACGAAATTTCTGCACAATAAAGGGAACTAATTGCCCTAACTGGTTTGGCTCAGTGGATAGAGCATCGGCCTGTGGACTCAAGGGAGGGGGGC
>NW_006374611.1:320615-323433 GCF_000327345.1 Myotis davidii | reverse complement strand
CTGGAGATATTTTAATAAAACTAATGCCTCCATCTCACCCCTGACCAATTGCATCAGCATCTCTAGCAGTGGGGCTAGGGCATTTTTAAAAGCTCTTCCTTATTATTTTAATGTGCAGCCAGGCTGAAAAATCACTTGTCTGGCCACTGAGATAACTCACTAAAAGCTAGTTGTTACTACTCTCTACCTATTTGCACACATGTAGCCAACCCTCCCAAGATATTCACAATAAAATAAAATAAAATAAAATAAAATAAAATAAAATAAAAACAATAGAGCCTACGTTTGGCCAGGTATGGAACCTTGTAAATACTCAATGAGAGGCTGAATAAATGATAAATATAATTTGAAAAAATCATGCCTTAATATAAACTAGCTTCAAAATCTCCATTATCTTACCTGTAAAATGGAAAAACTCTACTCAACAAAACAGGAATATTTGCAGGGAGCATGGAAGAAATCTTTGAGATAATCTGGATCTTTGGGATAATGTAGATATTTATAAAGACAGAAAATAAGGCCTGTTTTCAGGTCACAAAGCTAATTAAGAGGCAGAACTGATACTTAAAAAGCCAAGTCTGTCTAATGACTCCTACTAGTTTAGTGTTCTCCATCACCAATGAGCTGAACTAGATGTGGTCTCTTAAGCTCAGCAAGCATGGTGACATTATTCTTTACATTTAAACAAGTGACTTACCTGAATCGGAAAACACTAGAGATGGTGACCTTTTTAAACTGGCCCCTCCTTTCAATGGAGGGTTAAAGGTAATGTTTTCTAAAGAGGAACTCTCATTTTTTGATATTCCCACCTCATCTCCAAAAATATTTAAGTCTAGAAAAGAGAAAAACAATCAGTCACCTCCTGCTTATGAGTAATAGTTAATATTTATAATAGCTACTGGGTTTTATAAAGTTCAGCATTATAGTTCAACATATTCCACTATTAGCCATATATAACCCTAAGTAAAACCTCATCACACTAGCTCCAGAATATTATTGTTAAAAAAGCACACCAAAAGCTAAATTCCACTTACTTTCTGATATCATTTTTTCAGTTCCTGTATGTTTCATTTCCTCCCAGGGATTATGTTTCTTCTTTTCACAATCTTTAATGTCAAAAAGTTCCTTTTCCTCTTTTCTCTTTTGTTTCATCTTGCCAAAGGTAGATTTTGAAACAGAAAGTTTGATCTGCATTAAAAAGTTGAAATATCTGAAAGTATTCAAGGACTTTGACATTTAAAATAACTATCTTAATCTCAGACAACTGTATATAGGCATTAAATGTCTATATACAATATAAATCATACATTTCTTAGTTCTTACTTCAGGAATTCTAAAATAGAATAGAATTACATAGAGCTAATATTCAACAAAATTTGTGCCTGAGGATATTAGTCTGTACACATACACATGTACATACATAAAGTAACATAAAGTATAAAATACATTAGATGCTATATACTAGAACATGAACATATTTGGTGGAAAAAATAATAATTTATTATTTAGAAAATTAAGCATTAGAATTTTCAGTTACATTGCAACTAAAAAATTTTTAACTGGAACACTTTCACCAACCCAAATCAGACATATACAAAACAATAATGTATGATAGGCTTAAAGTTACTCTAATAATTAAGCAAATAAACTTACATCTTTTTCATTCTCAACATCAAGATATGATGGAATACTTTGTTGGACTGCTCTTCCATAAATCCCTGATGGTGGTTCAATGCTTTGTTTAACTGAAAATCTATACCCATTTTCCACAGAAGATATCACTGATTGGCTACAGGTTGCTGGTGCTGAATTTGGACTTCCAAATACACCTGAAATCAACCAATAGATTGCCATTAAGTATCTATGCGTCACTCTGAATAATTAAGTTTAAGACAAGGCTTTGGCCTTCAAGAAATGAACAATATAGTTAATAAGAAAAACATGTTAGATAATCATCTCTCTATATAAAAGCCTAAGTGACCATCCAACCGGTAGCTATGATGTGCACTGACCACCAGGAGGCAGATGCTTAACACACAGGCATAGAAACATGGAACAGGTTGATTAATCTAAGAGGGAAGGGGGGACGGGGAAGAGTGGTAAGAGATTAACCAAAGATCTTATACGCATACTAGAGGCCCAGTGCACGGATTCGTGCACATTGAAAGGAAATTAATTAGAAGGAGGCCGGTGGGGCAAGACTAGGTGAGATGGACTGGACACACCCTGTTGCCAACCTCCTGTGGTACCTCCCTGGCCGACTGCACCTGGGGTGGCGCCATGGCTCACAAGGCATCTGCAGAGTGACTGGGGTCTGTCTGGCAGGTGGGGATCCTCAGCCTGGCCTGCGGGGATCGGGCTGAAACCCGCTCTCTGACATCCCGAGGGGTCCTGGAGTGCGAGAGGGTATTCTGCAAAGTTGCTGTTGTACAGGGTGTAGAACACAAACTCAAGTGTGCAGTAAATCAGATTCGGGGCCGACAGTGCCCAGTAACAACAGAACCCATGGCCAAAGGTGGAATTGTGTGGTCCTGTGAGGAATCGGGCTTCCTCTTCTCTGGTTTTGGGGTGTGTCACCCGAGAACCCCTGCTGCCAAGTCACTGCAGCTCGGCAGCTCCTGCGATAAGTGTCTGCCCCCTGGTGGTCAGTGTGCATCATAGCGACTGGTCAGATGGTTGGATACTTAGCATATTAGCCTTTTATATATAAACTAGTAGGCCGGTGCACGAAATTTCTGCACAATAAAGGGAACTAATTGCCCTAACTGGTTTGGCTCAGTGGATAGAGCATCGGCCTGTGGACTCAAGGGAGGGGGGC
>NW_006374611.1:314010-319516 GCF_000327345.1 Myotis davidii | reverse complement strand
CAGTGACATTTTCAGACAACTTTCTAGTAGCCATATTCAAAAAGTAAAAGGAATCAGGTGGGATTAATGTAGGGGTCTGTTTTAGTTAACCCTTATATCTAAAATATCACATGTAACCCCAAAAGCTTATTAATAAGATTTTTTTAAATAATATGATTTTTTATTGATTTTTTGAGAGAAACATCCATCAGCTGCCTCCTGCATGCCCTCTACTGGGGAATGGAGCCAGCAACCCAGGCATGTGCCTTGATCAGTGTGGGGCGCAGCTACAGTGTTTGGACAGGTTCAAGCCTTGGACTGATGAAAGGGCACAGTCCTCTCATTGCGACGTGCAAGGCCCAGCTTGGAGGGCAGAGCCTTCCCAGCACAATTATAGCCAACATCTATAGTGGTAAGCTTGAACCTATGGTCCGAACACGTGGCCCCACATGCCTGAGTGATAGAGTTCAGGTGCATGTAGTTGAGTAGGACTGAAACCCAGGAAAATATTGTAAACATCTTGGTCATGCCCTTACTTTGCCTCATAGCTTCTGCTATAAAATAAAGGCATGGCTGTGGGCGTGGTTGCTGTCTCTCAGAGAAACAGCGTCTCACCAAGACCTCGCTTTCATTCTCTTGTCTGTCTTTTCTAAGCCTTTCAGCCGCCCCCACTCAGGTTCACCCGTGGCTATGCTGCTGCAGCACACTTTAGAAAGATATATGCCTCCATGCTCCCAGGGTGGGTTCCTGCCTCAAACCCCGCCCTTACAGAAAACAGCTCCGGGAAACAGCTCAGGGGAGGGTACAGCCATTGCCAAGACAACCCCTGCAGGACTGACTTCCTTCCGCTTGGTCGCCGCGGTTGTGGTCGCGATGAACACCACCCATAGTTTTTATACGAGTAGACTAGAGGCCCAGCATACGATTAAGTCATGCGTGTGTAAGGTCCCCTAGGCCTAGCCTGCCATCAGGGCCATGTCCACTGCCCCCAGATGCCTCACACGCTCTGTGGACGCTACCGATGTCACGCGACTCTCCACAAACTCTGCCAGCACCCTGCGATGCTCCAGGGATGCTGACGGTGCCTCGTGATGCTCCCTGAACACTGCTGGAGCCCCAAGACACTCCGGGGACACTGCCAGCGGCCCAAGACACTCTGCTGATGCTGCCGGAGCCCCGTGAGGTGGGGCCCAAGAGGTGCTCCATGAACATCCTGGTGACTGGTCCTTTGGTCATTACGGTATTACGGCCACTGGCCTTTTAATAATATAAAGGACCGGTGCATGGATTTGTGCACCAGTGGGGTCCCTTGGCCTGGCCTGCGCCCTCTTGCAATCTAGGACCCCTCGGGGGATGTTGACTTCTGGTTTCGGCCCGATCCCCGCAGGGCAGGCCGAGGGACCCCACCAGTACATGAATCTGTGCACTGGGCCTCTAGTATGCATATGAGATCTTTGGTTAATCTCTTCCTGCCTTCCCCCCTTCCACCTTCCCTCTGAGATTCATCAGTCTGTTCCATGTTTCCATGCCTGTGTGTTGAGCGTCTTCCCCCTGGTGGTCAGTGTGCATCATAGCTATCAGCCGAACGGTCGGCCGGTTGCTTAGGCTTTTATATATACAGATTAGAGGCCAAGTGCATGCATTCGTGCACCGGTGGGGTCCCTCAGCCTGGCCTGTGGGGATTGGGCCGAATCAGTGCACCGGGCCTCCAACATGCCTCTAAGTAAAGTCTAAAAGCAAATGCACTAATAAGAGTATTATAAGACATAATATCAAATGAGATCATGTAAGTGCTGAATTCACAGGAAGGAAAGGCTGTTGTGAGTTGGGTGTTAAACATAGTTTCAAGAAGAAACGGTTTGCCTGGCTTGCATGACTCAGTGATTGAGCATCTACCCATGAAACAGGAGGTCATGTTTTGATTCCTGGTCAGGGCACATACCCAGGTTGTAGGCTTGATCCCCAGTAAGGGCATGCAGGAGGCAACTGGTCAATGACTCTCATCATTGATGTTTCTTTCTCTTTCTTTCTCTCTCCCTCTCTCTCTTTCTCTTTCTCCCCCCCCCCTTACTCTCCCTCTCCTTCTCCCTTCCCCTCTCCCACCCTGTTCTCTCTGAAATCAATTAAAAAATATTTAAAATAAAAGAATATATATTTTTTAAAAATAAAAAAGAAGCAAGGATTTGAGCTGGGATTGGAAGACACAATGGATCTGGAGACCAGAGGAGGGAAGGATATCCTATGAAGGTAAGTATGCTTGTAAGCAGAGTTGAACAAGTATAAAGCATGAATGTGGAGTGAATAAATTAGTTTGGTTTGGTACAAGGCAAGTAGAAAACTAAGAGAAAATAAGTTTGTAAGAGTAGGTTGGAGTCAATCTGAGGAGGGCCTTATAATGACTTAATAAGACTTTATCAGGTAAAGAAGTTAGGAAAGCTTTTCAGACATTTCATTCTTTTTACCAAAAATAAGATGTATATCCTCAATGCTTATCATCACATTCTAGTTTTTCAATTAAAACAGAGTCTAGTTGGGATGTGCTAAGTAACTTGATAGGGAATCCTTTCTCAATTTATATGGATGTTAGATCATGTTTTACACTTTAAATATCTTACAATTTTGTCAATTAAGTATCAATAAAGCTGGAAATACTCCATCTACTTTTAAAGGATATTTGCAAATATGTACTACAAAGGTCCCCTAATCCCCCTAAGATATAACAGGTGTTAACTCTAATTTGGTTAGATACTATATAAGTGGTAATAAATTTATATTAATTTGTATTGATCCCTAAATTCATAAAAAAGGACTACCATTTGAATTTAAACTATGGTAAAATTGTCTTAGCTATCCTAAAAGTGCCTTAGATGTTTCCAAACTGTAGTTGTTATGTACATAAAACATCTCTCTGAAAATTGCTGACATGAGTTACTGTAGTTTCACTAGAAATGTGAAGTATTCACTTCTAATTCTTTCAACTTAATAACTTTTCAAAAAGGAAGTTCTATTCACCACCTGAACCAAACTCTCTTCTTTATTCAGATACTTTGCTTGTAAGTGAAGAATATGAAATACAATTAAAAAACTAAATAGATTTGAAATACCTTTTCCAACAACTACTACTGAATCTTCTGATAAGGTATTTGTGGATGTGAAATCAAAATTGGTAACATGTTGTAAATTTGATGATGACCCTGTAAATCCTAAGGAAAAAAAAAAAAACACCCACATTAAAAAATACATAGTGTTTGGGGATACCATAACATAGTCTTTTAAAACTAAAAATTTATTATATACAAAGAATTTAGCATTTATTTATTCACACATGCTCATTAATTCAATAAATATTTGTAATTTGAATATCTAATATAGACTAGGCACCTTAAGAAGTTTATACATGCCAGTGTTAGTGGGAAAGATACACAAGAAAATAATCACATGCCCAGCCAGTGTGGCTCAGTGAAAAGACATATATCCAGATGTTATTTATAACGGCCAAGATATGGAAGCAACCTAAGTGTTCATCAACAGATGAGTGGATAAAGAACAAGTGGTACATATATACAAGGAAGTGTGACTCAGCCATAAAAAAGAATGAAATCTTGCCATCTACAACATGGATGAACCTAGAAGGTATCGTACTGAGTGAAATAAGTCTGACAGAGGAATACAGTGCCATATGATTTCACTTATATGTGGAACCTAAAAAATAAAATAAATGAATAAGCAAAACAGAAAGAGACTCGTAGACACCAAGAACATTTTGATAGTTGCCAAATCGAAGAGAAAGGGATTGCAGGGATGGGTGAAAAAGGTGAAGGGATTATGAAGTCCAAATTGATAGCCATAGAATAGTCATGGGGCTGTAAAGTACAGCATAGGGAATATAGTCAATAATATCGTAATAACTGTGTATGGTGTCAGATGGGTACTAGATTTATCAGGGTGATCATTTTAAGTTATATAATGTCTAATCACTGGGCTGTACACCTGGAACTAATATAATATTGTAAGTCAACCATGAGAAATAAAAAATTATTTAAAGTAAAAAAAGAAGAGAGCAGAACAATAAGAGAAAAATAATTGAAAAACCTGTTTATGTATACTCATGCCTTTGTATGAACAAGAAAAAAGGCAGAAAAAAATTATATATAAGTGAAACTGACAAAAATAGTTAATAAATAAAATGTGAGAGAAAAAAAATTAAGCAGATAGATTACTTTGCTAACTTGCTAAAGATAATGACTTGTTTTGCTTTTGCGCAAACATGACAAAGATTAGAGAAAGAAACCCATGTAGTTTATCATATTTCATATTTTTCTTTAACTATAGTTTGGAATAATCAAAATTAATGTGCATTGTTTCAGCACATGCCAACTGACGGAAACATCTGACAGCCCCCAAAGATGGTCAGTAACAAAGAGAAGCAAATGTCAGTAAATGAAACAATTTACTCAATAGCCCACAAACATAAAATCTATATATAAACTATCAAGTGTTGGCTGAATAATTAGATAAATCACAGGAAATAGATAAAGAACAAGTTACCTATAAGTAATTTAATTTTTGTTATGAGAGAGGCTGACATAACTAATCATTTTTAATGTTACTTTTACTTTTTACACTATATTTTCTTCTAAACAAAGATTGAAAGAAATATTGCTCAAATCTCACTTGGGAAATATAAGGAAAAAATATTCTGAAAAGATACTTTACATATAAACTATCTTTATACAATCTCTTTTTGCTACTTCTATCCAATTCATTCAACTAGAGAAAAATATTAATGCATGGAATCTAGTTTGCTAACACTTCAAGCATTCATCATTAATAATTTTCTCAAGTTATTCATTGGGGCTCTAAGTTGTTATTATGTTATTAAACAGATTCAAAAGGACAACTAGCAGAGGAGAGGAATGGAAAAAAGACAAAATTCTGAGATCTTATCCTACAAAAGTCTGAAGTTTCCTGCAATATGAATTCACTCACGTATACAACTCATTGGCATACTTCTTTGGGAAGTCTTTTCATTCCCTGCACCACTGCACTCAGTATTTACTTTAACCAGATTATTTGAGAATGCAATTTTTGAGTGATTATGCCCGAGGCTACACTATTAATTTTGGTTGGCTCATCACCACTCCATTCCTTTAACATGTGGCACTCAGCACCTTTACTCATTCATTCATTTACTCTTCACCCGAGGATTTTTTTTTATTTTTGAGAGAGAGAGAGAGAGAGAGAGAGAGAGAGAGAGAGAGAGAGACAGACAGACAGACAGACAGACACAGACATTGATGGGTTGCCTCTCCTACATGCCCCACCAGGGATCGAACCCAAAATCTAGGTATGAACCCTGACCGGGAATCTAACCCACAAACTTTTGGTGTTTGAGACAATACTCCAACCAACTGAGGCACCCCGCCAGGGCTGAACACCTTATATACAAAGCATAAGACTAAGAGAGATATAAAGATAATAGTGTCTTTACTTTTAAGTATTTTGTCCTGCTTCAGGAGTAGAGTAG
>NW_006374611.1:306631-313956 GCF_000327345.1 Myotis davidii | reverse complement strand
AAAGCTTTCTAAAGAAACAGCTTTTAAACCAGTATTCTAAAAGTAGACATGATCTGGACATATTAAGATTGGGAAAAAGAATGTAGGAAGACTATACATACTAAAAAAAACTACTATTAAAAATGCTAGAGCACAGGGCATGAAAGAAGGATAATAGTAAGAATTAATGCAACAAGTTAAACTACATAGCCCTGGCCACTGTGGCTCCCTTAATTGGAGGGTAATTCAGTACAAGGAAAGGTCGCAGGTTTCATTTCCGGTGAGGGCACATACTTGGGTTTCGGGTTTGGTCACTGGTCGGGACACATATGGGAGGTAACCCACTGATGTTTCTGTTTCTTTCTCTCTCTCTTACATTCTCTGAAAATAAGAGGCAAGACATTTTATTAGATTCCAGGGTGTGATAATGAAGGCCCAAATTAAACTGAGAAGTACTTGTAGGATGGGTCGGTCACTGACTGAACTTGGAGAGTAAGGAGAAGATGACTCTAAAGTTTTAAGTCTCCATAACTGGGACATGCTGATGCTGCTAACAGAAATAGATAACAAAGGTAGAGGAACAGGTCTGGAAAGAAAAGTAAGTTTGGTTTTGATCATGTATATTCTTGTTGACCAGATCTAGTGCATATTTGGTTTAGAATTAGAGGCCTGAGTCCAACCAGTATGGTTCAGTGATTGAGCGTTGAACCAAGAGGTCACCCATTAGATTCCTGGTTGGACCTGGGTTGTGGTCTGATCCCCAGTGGGAGGCATGCAGGAGGGAGCAGATGGATGTTTCATTCTCATTGATGTTTTTATCTCTCTCCCTTCCTCCCTAAAAATCAATAAAGACATTTAAAAAAAATTGAAAGTATGAGTGTGAAGTAATTTTCTGGAGAATTAGCTGCTGGTCAAAAGATATACATATTTTTATGATTTTGCTTTATAAAAAAGGAATACCATTAGCAGTGAATGAATATATGCAGCAATTATTTCAAAACAATTACAAAGCACGGCCAGTATGGCTCAGTGGTTGAGCAACATATGAATCAGGAGGTCACAGTTCCATTCCCGGTCAGGGCACATGCCCAGTTGCGGGCTTGATCCTCAATGTGGGGTGTGCAGGAGGCAGCTGATTAATGATTTTCTCTCATCATTGATGTTTCTGTTTCTCTCTCCCTGTCCTTTCCTCTTTGAAATCAATAAAAAATAAAAAAAATTATGAAAAAGAAAATTTAAAAATTATATGTTAGGGTAAGGATTGCCTTTGGAAAGAAAAGTATATTTTGTATTTGATTTTCTTTACATGAAAAATAAATATGCAAGAAAACATGAAACAACTCCGTCATTCTCTTCTTTAAATATGTTTTTATTGATTTTTAGAGAGAAGAAGTGGAGAGAGAAAAAGATAGAAACATCAGTGATGAAAGAGAATCATTGATTGGCTGCCTCCTGCATGCCCCCTATAGGGATCAAGCCTGTAAACTGATGGGGAATGGAACCATGCCCTCTTGGTTCATAGGTCAACATTCAACCACTGAGCAACACCTGCCAGACTCCTGTCATTCTCTTTTATAAAAACAATGAACAACTGATCTCCTTGACAAAGAAAAGATATAGAATTACATTATGGATTAAATTATAAGAAATGTACACAAAAAAGAAAAGTTTCTAATCAATTTCTCTCTTACTCAATTTGAGTTATTTACTGCAAAATTATACATGTCCTGGAATGCCTACACACATATGACTTAACATCTCAGAAATAAGAAAAGTTGACCTTATTACAACCCTTGTTGCTATACATAAAAAATGACAGCTCCTTACACTTACCAGATGATTACAATGCTTAAATACAGGTTACTTCTAATTATTCTATTTAAATATTTATACCCTTAAAAAATCACTTACTCCTTGCCCTGGCTGTGTGGCTCAGTTGGTTGGAGTGTCATCCCGTGCAATGAAATTTGGTTGCCCATTCGATTCTTGGTGAGGTCCCAAACCTAGGTTGTGGATTTGATTGGTGGGCATACATATGGGAAGCAACTGATTGATGTTCCTTTCTCATATTGATGTCTCTCTCTCTTTTTTCTTCCTCCCCCTTCCTCTCTCTAAAGTCAATAAACATATCATGAGGTGAGGATTTTAAAAAATCACTACTCCTTAACCTAAGGGAAATTTTTTAAATGCAGCTGTAATAAGATCTCTGAAAAAATGGAAAGAGCAGTCACAGAGATGCTACTTGCTACTAAAACAAACAAACAAAGAATGTAAATTGTTAGTGATAATAAAGAAGACTTCCCAGGTTCTACCACATGGAAATTATATTCCAGTTTCCATAGTTTTACTCCATGGTTACAACCTACCGTAGGCATCTGAGAGTCATTTACTCACATGATTTCTCCACCTATTTTAGTGGTAAAATGTCTTATAAAAAAAAGTGTGTGTGTGTGTGTTCTGAGGGGGAGGCACCGTCAGTAGGGATTCCCTACTTTTAACCTACTGGGCAGTTGCTTCTCTGCACTGGCTCCTCAGGCAAGCCCTTAAGCCAATACATGAATTATGTGTTCTCCTACTTAGTAAAATTATTTAAGCAACAACATATTAGCAGAAGGGTAAGAGAAAAAATTTCAAAACTGAGAAATTTCAATCAATGTTTCTCTAATGGCAAGCTTAGGGAGAATTCTGATTTAGAGACAATCAGTCTTAAAAATTAACTTGCTATGAAATTTACTAACCTTTTGTATGCTTATGTCTTGGGTGTTCCTTATTTTGTATTTTGAAAACACTAGAGGAAATGTCATGTGAGCTAATATCTTCAAAATCACCACATTCAAACCCATAGTTCAGACGTTGATCAATTATGCTTACGTTGGATGTTGTAATCCCTACAAAATAAAATAACAAAAATATTTATTTGAATGATTTAGGTAATATGACCCTAGCCAGTTTGGCTCAGTGGATAGAGCGTCGGCCGACAGACTGATTTAGGTAATATGATAGAGATACATATCTCCCTTCTAAATCTATCTTGCCTTCTACCCTTTTAAAAATGTCATTAATATAACAATAGAAATTATAACATTATAGTAATTTTTTAAAAATATGTTTTATTGACTTTTTTTACAGAGAGGAAGGAAGAGAGATAGAGAGTTAGAAACATCAATGAGAGAGAAACATCAATCAGCTGCCTCCTGCACATCTCCCACTGGGGATGTGCCCGCAACCCAGGTACATGCCCTTGACCGGAATCGAACCTGGGACCCTTCAGTCCGCAAGACGACGCTGGACCTTTCAGTCCGCAGGCCGACGCTCTATCCACTGAGCCAAACTGGTTTCGGCAACATTATAGTAGTTTTAAAAGTTTTACCTTATTTTAAATTTTGTATTACTTTTTACTTACTAGCAGATAAGAACATTTATTATAAGCCATACTACAACATTTTACAAAACAGGCTTTAAAATTACAATGAGATATAAAATTCAATGTTGAAAGAGATAATAAAATACATGTATTTTAAAAATATGACAAGCATATCATGTTTAAATGACATTTTAAATTTTACAGCAAAAAGAAAAATTTTAAGTCTAAAATGTTTAAACTGTGTCTTGAGACATCCTTTGCATTGAAAGGCTGTTGGTTTGACACTCCATTCTTTTCTTAATATATATTTTTATTGACTTCAGGGGGAAGGGAGAGGGAGAGATAGAAACATCAATGATGAATCTTAATTGGTTGCCTCCTGCACACCCCCGATGGGGGATCAAGCCCATAATCCAGGCATGTGCCCTGAACTTGAGTCAAACCGTGACCTTCTGGTTAATAAGTCGATGTTCACCCACTGAGCAACACCAGCCAGATTATCTCCCATTCTTGTGTAATGGGTCTATACTGGTCTGGCTGGTGAGGGAGTAAACTACATCGTGAATAAGAGCTCAGAATCTGGGATCTTACTTCCTGGCTTTATTGTTTGAAAATATTTTCTTTTTTAAAAGTTTATTTTAGAGAAGGAATATGGGAGAGAGAAAGAGAGAGAGAGAGACAGAAAGAGAGATGGAGAGACATGGGTGTGAGAGGTAAATCAATTGGTTGCTTCCCTTACTCGACCCAACCAGGGATCCACCTGCAACTTAGGTATGTGCCCTGACTGGGAATCAAACCTGAGACCTTATGGTGCACAGGAAGACACTCCAAGCAACTGAGCCCCATTGGCCAGGACCCTGGCTTTAAAACATAGTACCACCACTTAAAATGCTGACAGAACCTGGGCAACACACTTAACCTTATTTGTAAAATGGGTATAACAGTAATACTTCTTCCAGAATTGTTGTCAGGATGAAATTAAGAAAATAGATGTAAAGGGTTTAGCAAAGTGCCTCGCATATTATAAATACCCAAACAAATCAAAACCTTAATGTAGGCCTCCTTTTAACAAATATCAAAAATTTAATCTATATGTTTGGATGTTTAAACTGACCATCCTATGCTAATACTCTGCAGCTGTGAAAACCACTGTGTACTAAATGAAAGTCCTAGGCAATATATATTTGAGTCACCATCCATTTTTATATATAGCTCCTATGTAAACCATTAAGCAGTGATAACAACATATCATGTTTTTAATATTGTTGCAGGTATTTTAATAAAACGATAATGAGGAGAGAAGGTGGGTGGTTGCAGGGGGGCTAGAGAGGACTGTTAAGGGCACTGGGTCAGTTCATAGAGAATGATTTAAAACTATCTGATAATAGGCTGGCCAGAATGGCTCAGCTAATTAAGCATCATCCTGTGCATTGAAACGCTGTTGGTTTGATTCCTGGTCAGGGCACATACCTGGGTTGTGAATTCAATCCCCAGTCCTGGCACTTATGGAAGGCAACCAATTGATGTTATCTCTCACATCAATATTTCTCTCTCCCTTTCTCTCTTCTTCTCTTCCTTTCTCTAAGCAATGTCCTTGGGTGAGGATTGAAAACAATCTGATAAATAAATTATAGAGAACTTCCACGAATAAAGTGCCTATCTTTCCAAATTCTTCTTAGTTTTTTTTTAAAAAAATGTATTCTATTGACTTTTTACAGAGAGGAAGGGAGAGAGATAGAGAGCTAGAATCATCGATGAGAGAGAAACACCGATCAGTTGCCTCCTGCACACCCTCTACTGGGGATGTGCCCACAACCAAGGTACATGCCCTTGACTAGAATCAATCCTGGGAACCCTTTAGTCCACAGGCCGACGCTCTATCCACTGAGCCAAACCGGTCAGGGCTTCTTAATTTTGATATTCATAAAGTAAGCATCATAAAGATACTGGCTTTGAGTGGAAATGCTTTCTATTAATAGGTGAGACTAATCGTTAAAACCAAGAGCTGGTTCTTTAGGGATGTTCTTTTTAAGCATATACATACCTTTTTATTGATTTCAGAGAGGAAGAGAAAGGGAGAAAGAGAAACATCAATGATGAGAGAGAATCATTGATCAGCTGCCTCCTGCACACCCCCTACTGGGGATCCAGCCCACAACCCAGGCATGTGCCATGACTGGGAATCCAACCGTGACCTCCTGATTCATAAGTTGATGCTCAACACTGAGCCATGCCAGCCGGCTAAGAGCTGGTTCTTTTTTATTTTTATTGATTTCAGAGAGGAAGGGGGAGGGAGAGAGAGACAGAAACATTAATGATGAGAGAGAATCATTGATCAGTTGCCTCCTGCACGCCACTTGCTGGGGATTGAGCCCGCAACCCAGGCATGTGCTCTTGACCAGAATAGAACCTGGGACCCTTCAGTCCACAGGCCGACACTCTATATCTACTGAGCCAAACCAGCCAGGGCTAAGAGCTGGTTCTTTAAAAAGCTAAACAAAAATGACAAACCTTTAACATCATACTTCCTGATTTCAAACTATATTACAAAGCTAATAATTGAAGCAGTGTGGTATTGGCATAAAAACAGACACATAATTACTGAAACAGAACAGAGAGCCCAGAAATAAAACTAGTTATACATGGTGAGTGAATTTACAACAAAGGAGCCAATAATATACAATAGTGAAAGGACAGTCTCTACAATAAATGGTGTTGGGAAAATTGGACACCACATCCAAAAGAATGAAACTGATTATCTTATAGACTACACAAAAAATTAACCCAAGTGGATTAGATGATAAGCTCATTGACATCAGTCTTGGAGATAAGTTTTTGGAATTAACACCAAAACCAAAGGCAACAAAAGCCAAAAATAAGCAAGTGGGATTACATTAAACCAAAAAGCTTCTGCAAAGCAAAGCAAACCAACAAAATGAAAAGGCAAATTACAGAATGAGAAAAAATACTTGCAAATCATATAACTGGTAAGGGTTTTAATATCCAAAATATATTTTAAAAACTCATGCAACTCAATCTCAAAAAACCCCCAAACAATCCAATTTAAAAATGGGCAGAAGATCTGAATATAAATTTTTCCAAAGAAGATATAAAAATGGCCAATAGACACATGAAAAGGTGCTCAACATCACTAATCTTTAGGTAAGTACAAATAAGAATCATGATATATTACCGCACACCTGTTAGAATAGCTATTATCAAAAAGACAAGAAATAAGTATTAGTGAGGATGTGGAGAAAAGGAAACACTTGTGCACGGTTGGTGGGAATGTAAAGTAGTGCAGCCACTATGGAAAACAGTATGGAGGTTCCCCCCAAAAACTAAAAACAGAACTACCATATGATCCAATAACTTCGCTTCTGGGTATATAACCAAAAAAACCAAAACCACTGCCTTGAAAAGATATCTGCACTTCCATGTTCACTACAGCATACTTTATGATAGCCAAGATATGAAAACAACTTAAATGTTCACCTATGGTTGAATGGATAAAGAGATGATATAGAGACACAAAGGAATATTATTTAGCCACTAGGGGCCTGGTGCACGAAATTCGTGCACTGGGTGTGTGTGTGTGGGGAGTGTCCCTCAGCCCAGCCTGCCCCCTCTCACATACTGGGAGCCCTGAGGCATTGACCCCCACCGCCCTCCATTCGCAGGATCGGCCCCTTGCCCAGGCCTGACGCCTCTGACAGAGGCGTCAGGCCTGGGCAGGGGACCCTCATTTCCCCCCATCACTGGTTCTGCCCCCAGCCCAGGCCTGATGCCTCTGGCCCAGGTATCAGGCCTGGGCAGGGGACCCCCAGACCCCTCCGATTGCTGGCTCTGCCCCTTGCCAGGCCTGATGCCTCGGCCAGAGGTGTAGACCCCCATCACCCTCCAATCGCCTGATCGGCCCCTTGCCGGACTCCCGTGCCTCCGCCAGAGGTGTCAGGCTTGGACAGGGGACCCCCATCTCCCT
>NW_006374611.1:303821-306236 GCF_000327345.1 Myotis davidii | reverse complement strand
TGTCATGATCAGAGAATCAGGGCCGCCTTTGCCCTGCCCCCCAGCTCTTAGCTCCCCCCTGGGTTTCCGATCACTGTCAGTGGCAGGGGGCTTCTTCCTGGTTTCCCTTTCGCCTCCCTGCATTGTGCCTACATATGCAAATTAACCGCCATCTTTATTGTCAGTTAACTGCCATCTGAGTTGGCAGTTAATTTGCATATAGCCCTGATTAGCCAATGAAAAGGGTAGTGTTGTATGCCAATTACCATTTTTCTCTTTTATTAGTGTAGATAATAATAAAATCTTGCCATTTGCAACAATATGGAATAAGCTTGAGGGCAGTATGCCAAGCAAACTCAGACAGACAGAAAAGGCAAATACCGTATGATCTCCCTTATATGTGGAACAAAAAACCCTCATAGGTAGAACAGATTGCTGGTTGCCAGAGGAGAGGGCTGGGGATGGGCCAAATGAGTGAGGGAGTCAAAGGTACAAATTTCCAGTTATAAAATAAATAAGTCATTGGGATTTAATTCATAATACTGTACCGCATATTTGAAAGTTGCTAAAAGAGTAGATCTTAAAAGTTCTTATCTAAGAAATAAAATTCTATACCTGTGTGGTAACAGATGTTAATTAGATTTGTAGTGATCATTTTGCAATGCATACAAATATTGAATCATTATATTATACACCTGAAACTAATATAATGTCTTATATCAATTACATCTCAATTTTAAAAAAAATATAGGTGATACCAATACAATGCTATGGGAAAAAGTTTACTAATATATCATTCAGAAAATGTAGCACTATGTGCTATAATAGATAGTGGTAGAATATATGTGGAAATATTTATTAGAAGTGCTGTTGTAAGGACAGATTAGGTTTATAGTTTTTACATAATTATTTTCGTTTTTGTCTTCAGATAGTCTTTATTATTTTTTTATTTTAACAATTAAATAATAAACTTGTAGAAATTGTTTGCTTACTGAAAAGAAAGCAAACCCCATCCCACATAAGCAAAAAATATAAACGCAAGTTTATAAAACTCTAAACCACCGGTGGGTCGCGACCCCTTTGGTGGTCGAACGACCCTTTCACAGGGGTCGCCTAAGACCATCCTGCATATCAGATATTTACATTATGATTCATAACAGTAGCAACATTACAGTTATGAAGTAGCAACAAAAATAATTTTATGGTTGGGTCACAACATGAGGAACTGTATTTAAAGGGCCAGAAGGTTGAGAACCACTGCCCTAAACCATTAGCAACTTGACATTTTGACAGTATATTACATTTAACCAAGACTATCCTATACTGAATTCAATAACAGTGTTTTAAAACTTGATCCTAGAAATACCTAAGTTGTTAAAAGTACAGATCACTAACCCTAAAGATTGATTCATCAGTGTGAGGCGAGGACCTAGAATCTGTATGTCATATGCATTCCTGGTTATTCCTAGGATTAGGCAAGTTAGAGAACCATTAAATATTAGACAATGTTGAAAAACACGGAATATTGCCTTTTGAAGTATGTACTGTTGTAAGAATGATCACTCTAACATAACTTAAATGACTCACAAGGTCATAGAACTAGGTTCTGAGGGAAACACACTAGAATTTCTAGTCTATTCTTTTCTACTTCCAAAGACATTCTTCCAAACGAGGGCTCCACTTTTATAAACTAGATACAACCTAGCAATAGCATGTTTCTTCAAACGTACATAAATATTTCTAAAGCTACAAATAAGTTATTAGAACAATCAGCCTTAAAAAAGTATTGAAGAGTAAGTTTATGTATTGTATTTCTTTCCTTTTTATGTATTGTATGTCTTCCCTTTAGGGGAACAAATGCCAAGTGTCCACTATGCATTAGGTGCTTTATATGTTATACATCTAAATCTTCAGTACCCTTCTCAAGGTTTACATCATCAGACAAGGAAACTGAGTTTCAAAGTGGTTAAGGAACTTGCACAGTTCATGAATATGGTTATTAAATATTAAATTAGGATTACAGCTAGAGTCTTTCAGATTCCAAAGCACATACATTGTCTCCCTGTGCATAGTAGAGCTCTTTGTTGAATACTACCTTTGTGAAAGCCAGTATACCAGGCAGAAACGATTGAGTTGGGCACTCGTGATTATGACAGAAACTTGGTAGATAATTTAGAGGTAAATAATCTCTGGGAATCAAGACTCTGAGAGTCCAAAAAAGTAAAACAACTGAAATACCAATATAAAGATGTCAGTGCAAAATGTAATATCACAAAAGAATGAACAATTTTATTTATGAACTAGGGGCCTGGTGCGCGAAATTCGTGCGCTGGGTGTGTGTGTGTGTGTGTGTGTGTGTGTGTGTGTGTGTGTTGGGGGGAGTGTCCCTCAGCCCAGCCTGCCCCCTCTCACATACTGGGAGCCCTCAGGCATTGA
>NW_006374611.1:293829-303197 GCF_000327345.1 Myotis davidii | reverse complement strand
CCCAGCTCCCATCGCTGGCTCCACCCCTACTTCCTGCTATCACTGGCCAGGGCGGCAAAGGCACCTGATTCTCCGATCATGGCTGGGGGGCAGGGCAAAGGCAGCCCCCAGGCCCCCCGGCTCTTAGCTCCCCCTTGAGTTTCTAATCACTGTCAGTGGCAGGGGGCTTCTTCCTGCTTTCCCTTTCGCCTCCCTGCATTGTGCCTACATATGCAAATTAACCACCATCTTGTTGGCAGTTAACTGCCAATCTTAGCTGGCAGTTAACTGCCAATCTTAGTTGGCAGTTAATTTGCATATAGCCCTGATTAGCCAATGAAAAGGGTAGCGTCGTACGCCAATTACCATTTTTCTCTTTTATTAGTGTAGATTGGGGAAGGCTGCCCAGAAAGAGCAACTGAACTGTTTTCACACCTGAGTAAGTGTGAAATGAATTCCAGATTTCATCCAGAAGAAATGGTATGCACTACTGCAAAGAGATAGGAAAAGGTATTGAAGGTGATCTGATTTAACTGGAACACAAGATACAAAGAGGAAAGTAAAAGATAAGGCTGGAGAGGTAGGCAAGGGCCAGATCATGGAAAAATGTCCTGAATAAATTTAGGCTGGGCAACACAGTCAGATTTACACTGTGGGGAATAGATTGTAAGTGAACGAGATTATGACTGGAGAGAAATCTTAGGAGGGTATGTAGGTAAGAAATGAATAAGAGTGATAGTGGGAATCAAACTGAGATGAATTTAAGACATATTTAATAGCAAGAAATTAATAATTATAGCAAACAATTAGCTACATATATAGCTTTTTAGGACGGCAAAGTAGCCTTAAAAGTTGAAAGGATTTTTATACTGAGATCATGTGAAAATAAGTATTATATCCTAATTTGTTATCATTTATTCATAATTCCATACAGTTTACTAATCATAAAAAATCATATGCAGTTCCCATCCTAAATAGACAAGAATCCAAATATTTTTCTAATTGATTACTAATAAATTATTTTTTATGAAAAATGATTATAAATTAGAGACTTCCAGGTTAGTTCACAAAATGTTTAACATAAGATACACATGAACTCAACTACTAGTTAAATTTTTTAAACTGATTTATAATAATTTTTCATAAAAAACAATTTATTAGTAATCAATTAGAAAAATATTTGGATTCTGATCTATTTAGGATGGGAGAGCATTATGCTAAGTGAAATAAGCCAGTGAGAGAAAGGTAAATATCACATGATCTCAATCATTTGTGGAATATAATGAACAACATAAACTGATGAACAAAAACAGATCCAGAGACAGAGAAGCATTGATCAGACCGTCAACCCTCAGAGGGAAGGTAGGGGAGAGTGGGGGTAAGGGGGAGAGATCAATCAAAGGACTTGCATGCATGCATATAAGCCTAACCAATGGACACAGACACTAGGGGGGTGAGGGCATGCGTGGAGGGGTGAGGGGCAATGGGGGGATAATGACACATTTGTAATACCTTAATCAATTAAAAAAAAAAAGAAATTGTCTTTTGTGATGTCCAGTGGTTCTCAAACTAAGCTGCCTATTAGAATCACCTGGAAAGCTTTCAAAAACTGATAGCCAGGTCTCTTTCTATATCAATTAAGTCTAAATGTCTAGGAGCTATGGGCTTACAGGGAGATCATTTATTCAGGTAAATACTTTTTATAAAAAATATATATTTTTATTAATTTCAGAGAGGAAGGGAGAGGGAGAGAAACATAAATGATGAGAGAAAATCATTGATTGGCTGTCTCCTGTATGCCCCACACTGGAGATCGGGCCTGCAATCTCGACATGTGCCCTGACTGGGAATCAAACTGTGATCTTCTGATTCATAGGTCGATGCTCAAACACTGAGCCATGCCGGCTGGGACAGGTAAATATTTTTTCTTCCAAGAATAATACAATATTTATTCTTGTCAAAATGTCTTTTTAAGGAGTTAAAAGGATTAGTCCTAATTGGTAACTATAAAATTCTAACTCTGAAATGTATCCATTATCATTTCTGACATCATTTAAAAATCATACTTTCTATAAATCACATTTATAAAACAGTCATACAATACCTGTACTGGGGCTTTGTTCAGCTATTTGAGAGATTTTATTCTTTCCAGAAGAAAGACTTGTTAGACAAAGTTTTGATCCAAATGTTGGTAATATGTCTGACCTACAATGAAACAAAATAACTTCAATAAACATTTAAGATCGAGAGCTATTCAATACTCTTAAATCAAACATTCTTTATACTTTTTATTAATTCACTAAACAGGCAGCAACAAGTATAAAAAACTATGGCTCAGAATGTTTTTAATATATATATATATATAAATTTTTTCCCCCATTGATTTCAGAGAGGGAGAGAATCAATGATTGGCTGCTTCCTGCATGCTCCCCACCGGGGGTTTGAGCTCACAACCATGGCATGTGCCCTGACCAGGAATTGAACTATGACCTCCTGGTTCATAAGTTGACACTCAATTATTGAGCCACACCAGCAGGGCAAGAATGGTTTTTATTGGTATTCCTAGTTTGCCTTTTGAACTTCCAATCTTTTGAACATACAGTCAATTCTTAATCATGAGAGGACTGCCAAAGAAACTTAAAACTCTCTAACTTGTGCCATATAGTCTTTTTTTGGATCAAGAAAACCCCCACCTAATTCTAGAAGGGTCCATTCCAAACTAAAACAAGTAATTCTACATAATTATCTAATACTAGAGGCCCGGTGCACAAATTTGTGCACAGGCGATCAGGGCCAATCGGGGCCACAGGAGCACACTGACCACCAGGGGTAAGCTCGTGTTGAGTGTCTGCTTCCTGGTGATCAGTGTGCATCATAGCGACCGGTTGACCAGTCGTTTGGTTACTTAGGTCACTAGTAGATACTATCTACTTTCATATATAATCTATGTCATAAAAGGTCTGTGGTCGCGACACCATAACAGCATCATGATCAAACAACCAGTCACCAGGAGGTGCATGGAGCACCTCTTGTGGGCCAGGACTTGTGGCTCGCGTGGTGAGGCGGGGCTCGAGTGGGGCTGGCGGGGCCCACGGCTCACGTGATGAAGGTGGGGCCCGCGGCTCACGCAAGGTGGGTCTGGGGTCCTGTGGCTCGCGCAGGGCGGGTCTGGGTATCACGCGATTTCATGTGCTGGGCCTCTAGTAATACAAAAATAGAGACTTAACTATGTGATAATACATCTGCCACAAGTGAGTTTAGTGAATGCCACTTTCTTCTTGGACTACTATTTGTTTATTTTCCTAACTTTATAAAGGCCTACAGGCCTTATTTCACAAAGAAAGCAGCCCTAGCTGGTTTGGCTTAGTGGATAGAGTGTTGGCTCCTGAAGGTTCTCCGGTTCCATTCCAGGTCAGGGCACATGCCTGGGTTGTGGGCTTCATCCCAGTGAGGGGGTGTGCAGGAGGCAGCCAATCAGTGATTCTCTCTCATCGTTGTTTCTATCTCTCTCCCTCTCCTTCTCCCTTCCTTTTAAACTTAAATGTGGAAATACTGAATTCTTTAAAGATAATTCAGTCCATAGATGAAGGTATACTAAACTCACTTCTCACTGAGTTCAATATCTGAAGAAAATAACTCTGAGACAATATAGGGAATAGTGAGTTCTGAATGTTACAGTATCAAAGGAAGTCTCTTCCCAATTGTGTACCAAATTAGTTACAGGACTTTGCAACTGTAGTAGTATATAACATAAAATTTCGCATTCATGGACAATAAGGGAAGGACTTAAGGTCTAAACCATAAATATATATTTTAAATGTCTGGTAACTTAATGAAAAAATAGTTACATACTGATTTCAAATTCATTCTGTAAATATATAGCATTAGTCTACCAATGTAATTACAACAAGGGAATTTCCAGTAGAAAAAAAAATTCCAACTGCAAAATAAGCTGCTATATAAATTAAAAAATGATAAGGAAATCAAGAAATGAGAAACACATTCCACAACAGGACACAAAAATTCAGTTTACTTCTATGAACTGCTGAAATAAAACACCCTTTTTCATTAAAGTTACTAGAACACTGGCTCTCTTTTGATTATACCAGTGGTTGGCAAACTGTGGCTTGCAAGCCACATGTGGCTCTTTGGCCCCTTGAGTGTGGCTCTTCCACAAAATACCGACTTCTACGCATGGGCCACAAAGTTTCAATCGCATTGTACATGCGCACCCGCATGTGGTATTTTGTGGGAGAGCCATACTCAAGGGGTCAAAGAGCTGCATGTGGCTCGCGAGCCACAGTTTGCCGACCACTGGATTACACAATCTTTATTTACCTAAATTATTGTGGTTCTAGCTCATTTAAGTGAAAATAATATTAATTTTAAATATTTACTTTAAAAATTATTTACTTGTATTAGCTGTATATAAACATGGTTCAGATTGAAATCAAAGGAAAATAAAATTAAAAAGACTGACAACATTAACTGTTAATAAGTATGTAAAAAAAACTGGAGCTCTCATACATTGCTTCTGGGAATGCAAAATTGCACAAGCAATTTACTAGTAAAAGTTAAATGTACATCAACCCTATAATCAAGCAATTTTACTCTTAGATTTTTGTCTAAAATAAAAAAAATAGGACTCCCTAAAATCCTAGAATAGAGTCACAGAGATCTCAGAAATCAAGGTGAGATCACTGTTTAAAACTTAGAGTTTACTGAGGTAATCTAAAAAAATTTGTCAAATTGCTATGCTGAAAAATAGATGGCTAGGACTCTAATTCTAACATTATTGTTTTAAGAAGACTTCTAAGAGGGCTGGGAAAGCTATGGCATGAAATCCTAAGTTTCTACAAAATAATGGAATAACAAAACATAATAGTAAGGTAGCAGCTAAATGGAGTTTATCCATAAATTAGAGGAAATTGGTACTGAATTTAAAATGAAAGCAGTAATATCAGCTATAGGTCAATTGCCAAAGAGTAGTGATCCAGAAAAGAGCTAAGGAACAAGAAATGTTGAGATAAATCTTAGATAGGTAAACGAAAAACTGATGTTGGGGGAACAGACTTTATACATATTAATTTAGGTGCTCTAGATTAGAGCTGGGGTTGTGTTCTCTCTCTCCACCCCCATCCCAAACCAATGCCAAGCAAAGTAAGGTATGTAAACTTTTCCATTGTCTTTTAAATGTATTTCAACATTTTTAAAATTAGAAAATTGCTTTAAAGGTTTTTTGTTTTTTTCAAATATGATATTAGGGCTTTAGACTATAAACTACAGATTAGCATTCAAATATCAACTTAAAACATAAAATACATCATTCTATTCCCCTGGGGAGTTGTAGACAGAGAAGAAGTCAATGATTCTTGGCTGTAAACTCCACTTTCACTATAAGAGCTGATGTTTGGAGAGGAAGAGCGAGATGGGGAGTCCATAGTCAAGTCGAGCTTAATTGCAGAGTCAGGGCTTTCAAGATCTGAAGTACTGCCATTCAGTTTTGCTCTTTTCTTAGCTGCACTGTTACGAAGGGACCTAAGAGAGCTCTGCATCTAAGAAAAAAGAAAAGCAATCAACTTCACAAAATAATTATATTACTAAAAGCTATCCTTAGATTTTAAAATCCATTAACTGTAACTATTTTTCCCCATTAACTATATCTAGCTAGCCACTCTTCTTTAATCCAGTAGTAACAAGATGGATGCTAACATATCTGCACATAGTATTTTTTAAAATATATATTTATTGATTTCAAAGAGGAAGGGAAAGGGAGAGAGAGATAGAAATATCAATGATGAGAGAGAATCATTGATTGGCTGCGACCTGCACAACCCCCATCAGGGATTGAGCCTGCAGCTGGGGCATATGCCCTTGGCTGGAATCGAACCTGGGACTCTTCAGTCTGCAGGCCGATGCTCTATCCACTGAGCCAAGCCAGCCAGGGCTGCACATAGTATAAATATAGATTTCATCACTTAGGTATTTATAAATAACCCACTATTTGCCAAAACCGGTTTGGCTCAGTGGATAGAGCCTCGGCCTGCGGACTGAAGGGTCCCGGGTTCGATTCCGGTCAAGGGCATGTACCTTGGTTGCGGGCATATCCCCAGTGGGAGATGTGCGGCAGGCAGCTGATCGATGTTTCTAACTCTCTATCTCTCTCCCTTCCTCTCTGTAAAAAATCAATAAAATATATTTTAAAAAAAATAACCCACTATTTTATAAACCCTGTAAGAGAAGGATCTTATTATTTACCATGGTATTTCCAGCACTGGGCACAAAGATTAATAAATGAATCACTGAATTAGATGTTAGACAGCAGAGTGGGTTAAAGTCACAGAAATCCAGCTAATCTTAAGTCAATTGTGTGCTTATGTGACTATTTAGACGTTCTATGAGGTTAGCAAAAAGTAATCCATTTTTTAAAATTTAAAGTTCACATCCAGGCTGCCAGTGTTAGAATTCAGAAAATAATAGATCATTTTATTTAACTTCTGAAGCCAAGTATTTCTAGAAATGCAGAGTAGAAATCATTATCTGAAACTAATACATTAAGGTTGGGAATAGAAATCTGAACAAATTAAGGAACACAGAAATATACATAACTGTGCTTTGTTTATATTTTGATTATAATAATTATAATGGTTGATTCAATAGGATGCCACTTCCTTAGTAAATCTTTGAAAGATTCAATATCTAAAAAGAGTATTATCTTCTTACATTTACTAATAATTATATTTTAAAAATTACCCTTTCAATTATCCACTGAAAGAAAAAGGCCTATTTTACATTACTGTAAAATCAATACAAAATGTATAATCAGATGAAATTTATAAATTATGTAGGTAAATGCCTTTTCTATAAAAGTTTGTTTTCTTAAATAAATCCCCTTCCAAGTACCACTGAAATAAAAAAAACCAGGAAAGATTTTTACCAGTAGTTAGAATTTGGAATGACTAACTCATTAAGAACCAATTTTGGCACTTTATTAGTTTTACACATGCTTAATGCTAAAGAAATACTTTGAAAATATGCATCAATATTTATTTTATTGAGCAAGTGATCTGTGCATGATGCTTAGCTTTAAAATCAGCTAAAAAAGACCCCATAATATCAACATCTAGTGTTTCAGTTTACATATTTAATGTAAAACACTTTTTAAACCTAAAATCAGGCAAACAAATGATAAAAAGAAAGCATTTATAAAAGCTGTGCTCTGAATCCAAACTAATATAACAGCCACATTCTTTATCTGGCATATTAATATGTACAGAGTTATCATATTGACAATACATTTGTATAATTTAAATGGAATAACCTAGCATTCAAAGATGAGTATCCAATATGATCTTAATTTCATAAAGATAAGTAATGATGCACATATATGGACAAGGGTCATGCTCAAGAATGAAGAGGAAACTATATTATGTTTCACTTATTTAAAAATGAAAACAAATATGACAAATTGTTCATTTGGGAGGGGTTAGTGCAAGAGTATATTGCTATATTATTCTTATTTTTAATTTAAAAAAGTAATAATATATGCATAGAGGGAATACTTAAAGGAAAACACATTAGTGTTCACTAAAATTTCCACGTTTTCTATAATGAACATGAAATATTTTTATAAGCAAGAAAACATGTTATGGGATTAAAAACTACTTGATTTTTCCTTAGATAAAACTATTATATTATAGAAAATCACAAACATTTAAAAAATTAAAAATGGTATTTGGTTCTAACCTCTTCTTGATCCAAATCTTTGTCCTTGATATTTAATTCTGAAAGATCAATTTTAACACTATCATTTTCACTTTTCCAAATATCATTAGGCTCTTTCTTTTTGGGTCCCACTGTGCTTAAATCGGTTTTATCAGGCAAAAGGCTGATTCCCCTTGGTATGGGAGGAACAGGCTTGGTCCCATTCAGGCCTCGTCGGGAAGATGATGATCTCGCCAAGGCAGGTGTGAGTTGAACTGGAGGTTTTTCTTGAGAATTTTCTCCTGCATGAAAAATGCATATTTTACTTTTTAAAAAAATGTTCAGAGAAGTGGAAGTTTAAATCACAAATGCCTGGAATACAGTGTTTTAAAATTAAAAAGCATAATATCTTTTATTAGAAATAGACTACTACTTAAAATGAGATAAAAGTATCATTGTCTCCTAAACAAATAAAACAAAAATGAGCCACTTCACCCAGCTGGTGTAGCTCACTCAGTGGTTGAGCATCGACACATAAACCAGGAGGTCACCATTTGATTCTTGGTCAGAGCACATGCCCAGATTTCAGGCTCAATCCCTAGTAGGGAGTGTTCAGGAGGCAGCCGATCAATGATCTTTCAGGCATTATTGAAATCAATAAAAACATATTTTAAAAAATTATAAAAAAATGAGCCAATAGATATATTTAAACATGATTTATTTATAAAAATAAAAATATGACATACCAAGTTAAATTTCTATCTTCATATACATCACCATGGCCAGTATTTGTATAGTAAAGTCCATAATAAGGTAGAAGAGCTACTTTTTTTGCTTGATTTAATTACATAAGCAACATTTGAAGGACTACCATATGCAAAACAGAAATACTGGTCACTGGAGAGAACAAGTTGAATGCCTCAGCTTTCAATAATATTTGATCTTGTAGGAAAAACAAATTCAGAAAGAAATTAATACAAGGAAATGAAGGTTTAGTGCTAACAGAAAGTGATAAAATTCACTATAAGTTAAAGTGACCTTATATTTATAAACTGGAACATTAGCATTGTGGGATAGTTTAAAGGTGAAATATCTTACCTCAGGTGCTGCAGATAGGAAAGCCTTTGGGATAAGGGGGTTGCATTTAACAGACACTTTATTTTGAGACTGACTGTCTTGAATAAACTTATACACTAATTTCATAATTAAAAGAATATTTTAATTCTCATCTGAGGACATGATTAGACAGAGGAAGGGGGAAAGAGAGAGAGAAACATGGGTGTGAGAGAAAAACACTGATCAGCTGCCTTCTGTATGTACCCCAACTGGGGATCGAACCAGCAACCCAGGTATATGTCCTAACAGGTAATCAATCGGCAACCATTGATGCATAGGATGATGCTCAACCAACTGAGCCATTCTGGCCAGGCAAGAAAAAAATATTTTGTTAAAAATAAATAGAAAACCCATTAAAATAATTTTAACATATCCTATCTAATAAAAGACAAAAATGGTAATTGGCGTACGACCAATACCCTTTTCATTGGCTAATCAGGGCTATATGCAAATTAACTGCCAACTAAGATTGGCAGTTAACTGCCAACAAGATGGCGGTTAATTTGCATATGTAGGCACAATGCAGGGAGGCGAAAGGGAAAGCAGGAAGAAGCCCCCTGCCACTGACA
>NW_006374611.1:291214-293261 GCF_000327345.1 Myotis davidii | reverse complement strand
AGGCGTCAGGCCTGGGCAAGGGGCCGATCCTGCGATTGGAGGGTGATGGGGGTCAACGCCTGAGGGCTCCCAGTATGTGAGAGGGGGCAGGCTGGGCTGAGGGATACTCCCCCCACACACACACCAAGTGCACGAATTTCGTGCACCAGGCCCCTAGTCCTATATAATAAAAGGCTAATATGCAAATTGACTGAATGACAGAACGGCTGGTTGCTATGATACTCACTGACAACCAGGGGGCAGATGCTCAATGCAGGAGCTTCCCCCTGGTGGTCAGTGCACTCCCACAGTGGGAGCACTGCTCAGCCAGCCAGAAGCTTGGCTCATGGCTGGCAAGTGCAGTGGCAGTGGCAGGAGCCTCTTCTGCCTCCACAGCAGCATTAAGGATGTCTGACTTACTGCTTAGGTCCGGGGGGAGCAGGCCTAAGCCGTCAGTTGGAAATCCCCTGAGCGCTCCTGAACTGCAAGAGGGAGCAGGCTGGGCTGAGGGACTCCCCTTCCCCCTCTCCAGTGCATGAATCCCTAGCATTGGGCCTCTAGTATTAAATATTCAATAAATGTTGAATGATGAATAGATATTATAGTAAACATGAATGACATTTTATATTTGTAAAGCCAAAATTTTTAGTAGCTTCTCAGGCTGTTCATGTTCATGTCCATTATAAAGCATTATTGTTTACCTAGTTCTGAAAAGGATTTTGAAGTGGCAATAGAAGAAAAAAAGCAATTCAAAATTTCAACTGAATTTTATATTACATATTTGATCTAATTAACATATGGTTATTTTCTTAAATATTTACTATTGCACAGAAAAATGTAATTTACAAGATTTTAAAGATCTAACAACATAATTTTAAAATATAATCAAACATACAAATGAATTTGAAAAAATATTAATTTTTACCATCATTTCTTCCTGTTGAGCCAGATGATTTTTGGCTGACAAGCTTTTTTTGAGGACTTGGCTTTGATAGTCCTTCAAAGCTTTTAAGAGGCCAGGAATTTGAGAAATTAACAGAATTATCTTGAGACTTCTTTGGAGACACAGTAAGAGATGTGTGTTTTGGGCTAGTTCGAGATGAGAGAGGATAGGAAGGAAAGATGAAGGCTCCTGGGCTTGGATTTGGACCAGAGTATGATGAAATACATTCCGTTTGGTTACCAAATATTGGCTGTGTCTTACTGCCAAAATTTAGGCTAGCATACACTATAATAAAACAAACAAACAAAAAATGTTATTCCCACTAAACTTTGAAACCAATGAGATAAACAAAAATAAATAAGACACACACACACACACACACACACACACACACACACACACCTTCTAAGAGTTTTAAGATTTTTGCTTTTCACATTAAGGTTTTTATTCCATCTGGCATTTATATTTTTGTACAGTGTGAGGTAAAGATCTAATTAACATTTTTCTATATAGATAATGCAATTTTTCCAGTGCCACTTTTTGAGCTAAGCATTCTTTCCCTTTTATCTATAAATCTATATATTATTTGAGTCTATTCTTAGATGCTTCTTATTGGTTCCATTAATCTATTTATGTATACCTATTACAATATATTATTTGTAATCGAGCTGATAGGATAAATTCCCTTCCATTTTGGTCTACTTTAGAATTATCTAGGCCAGGGGTGGGCAACTCCTGGCATGCGTGCCAAACATGGCACGCCAGTAACTTTTTAAAAAAAATATATTTTATTTCATTTTATTTTATTTTATGATTTCTTACAGAGAGGAAGGGAGAGGGATAGAGAGTTAGAAACATTGATGAGACAGAAACATCGATCAGCTGCTTCCTGCACACCCCCTACTGGGAATGTGCCTGCAACAAGGTACATGCCTTTGACCGGAATCGAACCTGGGACCCTCCAGTCCGCAGGCTGATGCTCTATCCACTGAGCCAAACCGGTTTTGGCGGTTTCCCTTCTTATGTTTAAGTCCTTTATCCATTTTGAGTTTATTTTTGTGTATGGTGTAAGTTGCAGTTCTAATTTTTTTTTCTTTTTTTTTTTTCTTTGCATGTATCTGTCCA
>NW_006374611.1:272004-288499 GCF_000327345.1 Myotis davidii | reverse complement strand
ATGGGGCGTGCAGGAGGCAGCCAATCAGTGATTCTCTCTCGTCATTGATGTTTCTATCTATCTCTCTGCTTTCCTCTCTGTGAAAAATCAATAAAAAAATATATTAAAAAAAATAAAAAAAAAATAAATTCCAACATGAAAAAAACAAACAAAAAAAAATAAAAATAAATGTATTTTTCATCATATACTGTGTTTTTGTCACTTGAATGAATTTTATTATTTCTTCAAGGTTCTTCACATACGTACACCTTAAGAGATATCAAGTAGGCGTAACATGTTCTCAAAAAATTAGGGTTGGCATGCAGAAGAATTTGGAGTCAGAGATTTTTCTGGTTTTGGCACGCACTCACAAAAAGGTTGCCCACCCCTGATCTAGGCCATTCTTGACCCTCCATTCTGTCATATGAATTTCAGGATCAGCTTGTCAGTCTCCATAAAAGATTCTGTTGGGACTTTGGTTGAAATGACATTTAATTTACAGATTAATCTGGGAATAAGTGTCATTTTCCTGCTATTGAGTCTCCCTGTTTAAAAATATAGGATCTTTTAGCCCTGGCCATGTAACTCAGTTGGTTATAGCATTGTCCTGAACACCAAAAGGCTGTGTTGATAGGAGGAAAGCAATAAATGTATCTCTATCACATTGATGTTTCTCTCAAAAAAAAAATAAAAATAAAATCAATAAGAATATATCCTTGGGTGAGGATTAAAAAAATACATATTTATTTATTTACATAAATTTATTTACATGTACTAATATACTTATGTAAATAAATAAATATACCTATTTATATATGGGATCTTTTAGTTTATTCAGATTTTCTTTCACATCTCTCAAAAAAGTATTTTAGCTATTACAATAAAGGACATGCAAATCTTTGTTAGATATCCATATATTTACAAATTTTGTTCTATAATTTCTTAAAAACTACATTTTTCTAAAAGTTGCTGGTATTCAGGAACTTTATTTAACTTAACATTCTAATATTATACCTGGCAAACTTGCTAAATTATTTAATATTTTAATAGTTTTCTGTATATCCTTTTGAATAGTCTATGTAATCTAATAATGATTATAATAATAATGGTGACTATAATGATAATAATGATGAGCTAATGTTTATTGAGCTCTTACTATGTGCCATGTGGTATTCTAAACACTTTCCATGTATTAACTAATTTAATCCTTACAACAATCCTGTGGGAATAGGTATTAGTCTTATTTTACAGATTAAAAAAATGTACAAAGGGGATAATAAGTAAATAACTAAAGGTCAGACATTAGGAAATTATAAAACTGAGATATCAACCCAGGCATTCTGGCTCCCAAGCTTGTGCTCTAAACCATTACACTGTACCATGTATTATCTGTAACAATGCCAATTTTTGTTTCTTCCTCCTCAAATTTTATATTTTTAATTTTGAGCTAGGTATTCCCTAGATAGATAACGACTCCCAAATTTTTAGGTCTGATTTTCCCTTACACTCCAGACTCAGCATCAAAATGCCACTTGACATCTCTGAAGAGACAGATGTCCCAAACATTACATATCTATAACAAAAACTCTGATTTCCCAGTCAAATCTGTTTCTCCTCATCTTCCTCCTCTTGGTAAACAGTAGCTCTGTTCTTCAAGTTGCTCAGACCAACAGTGTTGGACTCATCCTTGACTCTTCTCTTCAACTTCAGATTTAATCCATTAACAAATCTCATTGGCTCCAAACTAGTGATACAGAATGATCACTGAATCTGGAAACTTGGGTGAATACAGAATAAGTGGCTTGTTCATATTACATTACTATATATGTAAAATAAAATTACTAATGTTTCTAAACTTTACAACCATGCTGGGTACCAGAATCTAACCATTTTTCATCACTTTCATTGCTTCCTCTAAAACAAGCCATGCCATCATGTCTTACCTTTACTATTGCCATCACTTCCTAACTCATCTGCTTTGTATCCGCCCCAACTCCTGCCAAGGCTAATCTCTACGCGGCAGCTCTGATCCTGTAAAGGCAGCCAGATAATGCTATTTCTCTTCTCAAAAACCTCCAATGACTTCCCAACCCACTCAGAATAATCCCAAATCCTTACCATGCCCTACAAGGCCAAATGTTATCACCTATAATTATTCTCCCCACTGATCATTCCACTGAGTTCCTTGCTATTTATTCCTCCAACAAGGCCAAATATGACCTTACTTCATAGCATTTGTACTTAGTTGTTCTCTCTGACTGGAATGTTCTTTCTCCAAATATCCATGTGGTTCACAGCTTCATTTCATTTAAGCTTGCTTAAATGTTATCACTTCAGAGAGGCCTTTCCTATCACATTCTATACCCTCATGCTGTCTTATTTTTCTTCTTAGCACTTACTTTCATTCTTACTATCTTCTCCTCTACTAGATTTTGATCTTTAGATCCTAGAACAGTGTCTGGTCTCAACAAATATTAAAGGGATTAATAATAAATGCTCACTAGCAGTAGTTAACTGAGCATTTGTGTCTGTTCTTGACTTTAAAGTCAATTCTAATATTTTACCACTAAGTATATTTGCTATTGGTATTAACAGGTATCTGTTCAGGTTAAGAAAATTATTCTTAGTTATGGGTTTGTAAGTATGCATGGATGTTGATTTTTCATCAATTGCTTTTACTGCTTCTATTGACACAATTATATAGTTTTTCTCCTGTTATATGTGATAAGGTTCAATTACAGGTTTTTCTGAAAACAGCTAGTTAGGCATAATATTTAACATACAAATTTAAAAAACACATCGATAGCCAATATGTAGATCTGGTTTGCTAGTACTTTACTTAGGACTTTAACTTTCATAAAAGTGAAACTGGATCACCATTTATTTTGCTTTATTTATTGACCTTACCTGGTCATGGTATTAAGGCTATATTTATTTCATAAAATGAATTAGGGAGCCTTCTTTCTTCCTTAATTCTTTTAGTTTGTCTAAGATAGGGTTTACCTCTGCCTTGAAGGTTTCACAGAATACAAGGAAAACCATCTGTGCCTGGGATATTTTGTTTCTGTGGTTAACATTTTAATTAAAAATTCCTTTAATGATTATACATCTGTTCAGTTTTTATATTTCTGAGATAACTGTGACAAAGTTATTGTGTTGTTCAAATATTATGTATCATCTAATTCCAAAATTCTTTATCCTATTCAAATTTTCTACTAACATTTGTAGATTTGTTAATTTTTTTCTAGGTAATTTTGTCAAATTACATATGTAGACACTCACACATACATGTACACACACACACACTTTTTAAAAAGTCTTATCTGCTTAGTGAAATATTCTTTTTTCATTATGATGATCCTCTTTAGCCCTAAAAGTGTTTTTAGCTTTAGTGTGTATATTCCTTAATATCAATATTTTATACTTGCTTTGAGTATTTGTCTAGTATAGTAGTTACTTCCTTATCATGGGGATAGGTTCCAAGACCCCCAGTGGATGCTTGAAACCCTGGATATTATCAAACACTATATATACTATGTTTTTCCTGTACATACTATCTAGAATAAAGTTTAATTTATAAATTAGGCAGACTAAGAAATTAACAATAACTACTAATAAAAAGAACATTAGGAGTAGTGATGGAGAACAATTATAACAATGTACTGTAATAAAAGTTACATGAATTGAATGTGGTCTCTCTCTCAAACATCCTATTGTACTGTACTCAACTTTTCACTTACAGAAAGCAATTTACGGCTTCTCTAAGGCATATCTGAATTGCCAGCATCACTACTCTTGTGCTTTGGGACCACTATTAAGTAATATATGGATTACTTGAATACAAGCCCTGCAATGCCACAACAGTTGATCTGGGTAGTGTATACAGAGTGGATACATTGGACACAGAAATGATTCATGTTCTCAGTGGGACAAGTGTGAGAGAGAATTCATTGCACTACTCAGAACAGTACGTAGTTTAAAACTTATAAATCATTTATTTCTGGGTAAAATAAATAAATTTATTATTTCCATTTAGTATTTCTGGATCTAGGTTAACTGTGAGGTAACTGAAACCATAGAAATCACAACTGTGAATAAGAGGGGACTACAGAATGTTTTGCATGCTTTACTTTCTCCAATTCTATTCTGATCTATTTTGGGTGTAACTTAGCTTTTAAATTTTAAAAATCTAATCATCTCTGTTATTTAAATGTCCACTCTGTCCATTTATCTTTATAGCAACTGCTGATATGGTTTACTTCAACCGTCTTATTTTGTGCTTCTTATTTATTACGTTTTTTCTTACCTTTTATTGACTTTTTCGTTTTACTCCTCAGCTAATATAAAAGTCTACTTGTACCTTTTAGGGGTTCCCTTAAATTTTCCTTCAATATTTTTTTGGAATATTTTCCATGACAAAAGACCTAGCTTATGTATACTAACAAATACAACATTCTTCTGAAGACTTAAGCAATATATATTATTTACTTTTAATTCATTTTTCACAAGGTTAGAACCTCTGCTACTACCTAAATCTTATTTGGGTGGAAAATGGGCTACAGTGGTCAAAATTTATATACAGAATGAAAACTTTATTTCCTGATTTCAATTAAGTGCTCTATTAATAGATTCTGATGCTTCCATGCCAGGGTATAATTATATATTCCTTTTTTAAGAGATTTAAATATAAGGTATTCCTCATTAATGTGTACATATACTTTTAATAATTATAAAGGCAATTTTATTAAAACACATTTCATTTTCAAAATTTAGCGATCAGCTGTTAAAGTGTGTATAATTTTAGGAAGGACACTCTGTATATTTCTTACAAAGAAATCAAACATCAGATTTCTTTATATACATAGAGAGATCCAATGTTTATAACAAAAGAAACCAACACGTCCAACATTTAGCGTGGTTCATTGCAGCATTTAAAATTGGGATGGGAACTTCTAGACGATTTGGCATTTGGCATTCATACTCCTGGCCCTTCAGAAATACCATGGAGAATGTTAGCTGAGGAGGTGGTGGTCTTGACAAAATTTTTATGTATAACTTACTAATAAGTTAAATCTTGACTTCCTTTTTTAAAAATCTTTATTGTTGAGATTACAGATGTCCCTCTTTTTCACCCTCATTGCCCCTTCCACCTGGTTCCCACCCCACCCCAGGCCTTCTTAACCCCATTATCTGTGCCCCTATGTAATGTATATATGCACATAAAATCTTTGTTTAATCTCTTCCCACACCTCCACCGCCCTTCCCACTGAGAATCGTTTCACTTCCATGCCTCTGATTCTATTTTATTCACCATTTTATTCTGTTCATTAGATTTATTTGTTTATTTTGATTTTTAGATTCAACTATTGATAGGTATGTATTTGTTGCCATTTTGTTGTTCATATTTTGACCTTTTTCTTTTTCTTCTTCTTCTTCTTAAAGAATACCTTTCCATATTTCATATAATACTGATTTGGTAGTGATGAACTCCTTTAACCTTTTCTTGTCTGTGAAGCTCTTTATCCGACCTTCAATTCTAAATGACTAGAGGCCTGATGCATGAAGATTCATGCAAGAATAGGCCTTCCTTCCCCTGGCTGCCAGCACCGACTTCCCTCTGGCACCTGGGACCTGGGCCTTCGCTCTGGCCGCAACCTCCCACCTTTGCTTTGGGCCGGAGCCACATCCCGTCCACTCCGGACCAGCTCCATAGCCACCGCCCAGAGGCCGGCTATGAGCAGCTGGCAGGGGCTTGTGGGAGGCTTGGCTTCCTTTGTCACTGGGGTGACGAAAGAAGCCAAGTGTCCCGCCCAAAGGAAGCCAAGCGTCCTGCTCGCTCTGGCTGGTTCCAGCTGGCACCACCATTTTTGTGGCTATGGGCGCCGCCATCTTTGTGGCTATGGGTGCCACCATCTTTGTGGCAGAGTGATGGTTAATTTGCATATTACCCTTTTATTAGTATAGACTAGTGGCCCATTGCACCTGGTATAGTAGGTGTCTTGTAGGGCCCAGTGGCTAAGCCTCCCAGTCACCTGAACTGAGGACTCTAGGTGCACCCCTTTGTGGGCTGTGAGCACAGTCTTGTTGTAGTTGAGACTTGATTGCTGTTGGTGTCACTGGGAGGAATTGACCTCGAGGCCAATTGGCTGTGAGGACAAGCTGCAACTACAATGGGAGAGCTGCTATGCAGGAGACACCCTTTTAGAGCAGTACTTGCTTCAGTGGAGCTTTGGTGCTCACTGAATCTGCCCCTTAAGTGTGTCGCTTATGGATGTATAGAGGTATAATCTGATACGGTCTGACACTGACCACTGGGTACACTGGCTCTTGGGTCTCCAGGGAGGTGCAAAGTCAGTCTCTGCCTAAGGCCACCCAGTAGGAGCTACAGAGAGATCTGCAGATTCCTCCTCTTTGTATTGGGTTTGGAAGTGCCCAGATGAGGCCCAGCTATGAAGCAAGGCAGGCTGGTTCTGGTGCCAGGTCTTGGGCCCTTTACCCTTTGTACACCATAAGTGTCTATAGACGCAAGCAGCGGGCCTTCCCCACACGCTACGTGTGTCTACAGCCGCAAAAAAACTAGCAATATTACACTTGGTGATTTCCAGTTACAGGTAATCAGGCAATTAATTAAAAAACATAAATTAGCACAACCTGAGAAAAGAAAATGTTATACTACTGACTTGCCATCCAGATTATACAAACGACATTTTTTGGGGGAATATCTGCTGATTGAAAAATAAAACTTACGTTGAAAAAGTGTTTGGTATGCTCTTCTAGTATTGGTACAAAATAGCAAAAAGAAACCAAATACTTTTATAAACAATGTAATGTTCCGTTATGTGTTGTACTGTGTTTTGAACTTTATCATACACTAAGACAATTTTAATAATAACTAAGTGTAAATAATACTTTTCCCCCCTATTGTGTATGTGCTACGTAAAAATAATTAAAAATGTCCTCTGGAAGAATTAAAAAAAAAATGTTTTCCCTAAGTGGCAGCCCTGACCAACTTTAAAATAATTTTTCGTAAGAATTTTCAACTGAAATATTCAAGAACACCTGAATTGTAATATATTTATTTTTATAATATCCATTGCAAATTGATTTTTTAAATTAAATTGAAAATATTGTAGTGTGTGGGGATGGTTTCCATTTTGGACGCGTGGCAGTTAACTGGTTAACTGATAGGTTTGGAGCTGCAGCTTGTTTGACAGATTTTAGCCTGAGCAAGAACAGGCCATTCATATGCAAAAGCTGCTGCACACAGCTTGGGTGGGGTTGTAAATTGGATGAGGCAGGGTCTTAGGGAATCACCAGGGCGGAGCAAACAGAAATGGCGCCAGTCAGCTGTAACCGGTTTGGCTCAGTGGATAGAGTGTTGGCCTATGGACTGAAAGGTCCCGGGTTCGATTCTAGTCAAGGGCATTGTACCTTGGTTGTGGGCACATCCCCAGTAGGAGGTGTGCAGGAGGCGGCTGATCGATGTTTCTCTCTCATCGATGTTTCTAACTCTTTATCTCTCTCCCTTCCCCTCTGTAAAAAATCAATAAAATGTATATTTAAAAAAAAGAAAGAAATGGCACCAGTCAGCCTTGCAACCTACTGGGAGGTCCCAGCATAGGAACAATGATCCTTGCAAGCAACTCTGTCTGAGAGAAAGCTGCCTCTGTGTACTTGCCCCAATGCTAGACAATCCAGTTCCTTCTTGTATGTGTCTGGGTCTCCCAGAGCCTTGCCCTGGTGCTGGAGCTCAGAGGAAGCAGGACCTTGTAAGTTCTGTTTGTGGTGTCGGCCTTTTAAGAGGAACAGCTGGGTTTCCAGCAGCCTCAGTGTCACTGAGCCCCAAGTTGCACTGGTTTTTACAGCCCATAGTTATAGGGACTGCTCTTCCCAGCTCCAGGGCCTTGGACTGGGTTTCTGGTGTGGGGCTGGAACCCCTTGCTCCTCATGGGTGGCCTCCACAGAGACGATCTCTTTCCCGGTTAAAAAAAATGATACACATGGGTGCCGAACCAACCCATTCTGCACTTCCTCACCTCCTACCAGTCTCAGTGTGCTTTATTTACTTCTCTAGTTGTAGGATTTCCATTCAGCCAGGTTCCAGGTGTTTCTGGATGATGGTTGTTCTGTATTTTAGTTATGGTTGTGGGAGCCGGTATTTACCTATGCCGCCATTTGGTTCCTCTCTAAATCTTGACTTTAGAAGAACATGGTATCTCTTTAGCCACTGCTCTATAATAGGTATTCTGAGAAGTTATAGAAAATTAGATGCACTACAAAGATTTGATTAAGCACTGAGAGTGAAGGTAGCCTTCAAAGGTAATGTAACCATTTAGGGATATCCTAAACAGGAACAGGCCAAGAAACACAGAGAATCCTCTCTACGTCTATTAATTAGGAGTCCCGCCCTGACTGGTTTGGCTCAGTGGATAGAGTGCTGGCCTGCGGACTCAAGGGTCCCGGGTTCGATTCCAGTCAAGGGCAAGTACCTTGGTTGCGGGCACATCCCCAGTGGGAAGTGTATAGGAGGTAGTTGATCAATGTTTCTAACTCCCTATCCCTCTCCCTTCCTCTCTGTAAAAAATCAATAAAATATATTAAAAAAAATTATGAGTCCCAAAGGCATCTAGCCAAGATTTAGGAAATACCTATATTATTAAGAAAGATAAATTATTTTATTGGGAAGAACACCACAAAGGAAAACTTTATGGAATTACATGGCCCTTTGGAGTGGATGGAGGAAAAGGTAGTTAAAATATAAGTGCTATATTAACTAAATCCTCTTTACTAATTTCAAATGAGAATTACTTTTCACCACCAAATACAGAAAGAGGTACATACATGGGTATCATTCAAAAAAATTTAGTAAGTGTACAACAAAAATGAAAATATCTCTTAGAAATATTTGATTTGTTCCTACCTCTAAATAATACTCGATAAAGCTATTAATTAGCATGGAAGAAAAAAAAACATTTTCAAATCCAAAATCCATATGACTGACAGCCTCAAATCTTCCTTTTGTTCTATATCTTTCAGACATATAAGAGATCTGAAATGAAAGTTAGTCAGGAAGTTATGGTTCCTAACAGGGAATATAATAAATTCTAAATAGCCTCAAAATTTAAAACTGTTATGGAAAATAACTCTCTTCTGCTCACAGTACTCCTTAATGAATAATGTTACGTTCAATTACTTGGTATTAAAATGCTCATCTCCACCATGAGTAGAAACTCTAATTTTAATCAGTGACTATAATAATAAAAGCATAATATGCTAATTAGACCGGACGTCCTTCCAGAGGAAGCTGGGGCTTTGAGGGAAGCCTGGGGCCCAGGTGCCAGAGGGAAGCCAGTGCCGGTAGCTTGGGGAAGAAAGGCCTACTCTTGCACGATTTTCATACATTGGGCCAGCCTCTAGTATTTATATGAAGATTATGGTATTTATCATTTTGGGGTAATAGCTATTTAAATGTTATGAAAATTTTTACTAAAATTTAACTTTTTTGATGAATATGATTATACAAAATAACATACAAGCTAGGATTGAAAACCCCACACAACATTTATACATCATTTGTATTTAAATAAATTTGGAATTGAAACCTTTATCTTGATAACTGTTAGTTGTCCCCAGGTATTGTAAGTCAGAATCCACACTTCCAGTTTTACCACATATCTGTGAAAATCCAAGTTGTCCACATTTCCCAGAAAGATTTGTCTGATGAGTCCCAGTAGTGCCTTTGGAAGGAAGAAGAAAAATATAATAAAAGTTAGCTTTATTTCATGAATAAATCTAATCTCATAAATGGTATCATTTGTGTGGAAGTAAATATAAAAATACATGGATAGTGATCATGGCAGGCAAGAAAGGCATAAAGCTTTTGCTACTGGCAGAGCTGATTAGTGGCAGGGATTAAAGGACAGAAAATAGACAGGTAAAGTACAGAGAAAAGCATATTGAAAAATGCAGACAAAGGCAGTTTCTTCCTACATGCGCCCTTCTCTTATCATGGAATGTTCCTTCAGACCTGGCTTTCCTTCTTCCTAGTATTTGTAGTATATACTCAACCCAAAAAATTTCTACTGCAAAACACGTCTCCTTCTTTCCTAACATATAACACAGCATTCACATAGCTTCCAATCTTATCCAGGTATACTTCCCAGATTGCTTTCCCTCTCCTGTGGCTAGTTAAGGTTAATTCTAGGCAGAGGAATAAGTCTGAATTAAAGAAGGTAATAATGGCCTCTCTGGCATTCATTTATCTATAATAATAAAAGTGTAATATGCTAATTAGACTGGACGTCCTTCCGGATGACCTTCTGGATGAAGCCAGGGCTTCAAGGGAAGCTGGTGCCAGCAGCTGGGGGAAGGAAGGCCTACTCTTGCATGAATTTCATGCATCAGGCCTCTAGTTTATATATAAAATCAGCTGATCACTTGCAGTTCTGAAACTATTTTAAAAATTCTCTTCTTATAATTTCAAGTTCCTTTATCCTTCAGGTACTGGACATCTTCTAGGTTAATTCTCACATTCATGCTTTTGTTATTCTCCCTACCTGCAGTAGTGCCTTTTGCCTCACTGCCAATCACAGACCCTGTGTTCTTTTTTTTTTTTAAATATATTTTATTGATTTTTTAACAGAGAGGTAGGGAGAGGGATAGATAGTAACATCGATGAGAGAGAAACACTGATCAGCTGCCTCCTGCACACTCCCCACTGGGGATGTGCCCGCAACCAAGGTACATGCCCTTGACTGGAATCGAACCTGCGACCCTCGAGTCCGCAGGCTGACGCTCTATCCACTGAGCCAAACCGGTTAGGGCAACCCTTTGTTCTTTAAAGTCCAGCCTCTTTCTTGGTATTTTTATAAATCACTTCAATACCGATTATCTTTTCCTTTCTTGAATTCCTATATACTTATAATCTGTAACATCCAATCTAGAATTGGGTTATATGTTGTCTTATCATTCAGTTATTTTAAAATCTGTACTACTAGGCCCTAGCAGGTTTGGCTCGTGAATAGAGCATTGAATTCCTATATACTTATAATCTGTAACATCCAATCTAGAATTGGGTTATATGTTGTCTTATCATTCAGTTATTTAAAATCTGTACTACTAGGCCCTAGCAGGTTTGGCTCGTGAATAGAGCATTGGCATTTGGACTGAAGGGTCCTGGGTTCAACTCTGGACAATGGCACATGCCTCAATTGCAGGCCCGAAAATAAACATTAAACTATACAATCATATGACACTTCATTTTTATATGAAAATACCATGGAATACTACTGCATAAAGATCTATAAATTCTACTAGGATAACAATGTTTTCTAAATATTGTGTCCAAACTCATAGTCAACAAATTTCAGTAACTGATATCATTTGGATACTAAATAAATGTTAACATCTATGACAAACTCCATCTTTACCTTATAAAATATTTTTCATTTCCAACTAATTTTGTTAACACATACATGATCATTTTTCTAATTAGTCAGGTGTTAAGTTTTGACATCTTTCTCTACTCCCCTAGTCATCAAATTTTCCTTATTATTCCTTTTATTCCATTTGTAAATAACTATCAACTAGCTTTTTTCCTTTACAATAACAACAACAAATCTCCAATAGGTCCCTATAGCTTACCAGTATGAGCAGCTTAGCTACAGGGATCTCTAGATCCAAATTTATCTTTGACCATCTACAGTGAATCTTGTCTTTACACAGCTCCCAGAATATCTCAAGCCCTTTCTTAATGTAAGCCTTTGAGCCCAGCTGGTGTGGCTCAGTGGTTGAGCATTGATCGACCCAAGAACTAAGAGGTCACTGGTTTGATTCCCAGTCAGGGCACATGCCGTTTGTGGACTTGATCCCCAGTAAGGGGTGTGCAAGAGGCAGCTGATGGATGATATTTCTCTCTCATCAATGTTTCTCTCTTTCTATCCCTCTCCCTTCCTCTCTTTCTTAAAAAAAAAATAAAATTCAATAATGTTAAGCCTTTGCACTTGTCATACTTCCCATCTAACTACTTGTATCGTATACATCCCAAAAAGATGAAATTCAAATACTATCTCCTCTTCAATGTCTTTTCTGACTGATATGCCCATGCCAATACCAATGTACTCTGAACTACTATATTTACTTTCTGTAACACTTACTTAGGCAATTAAACATCTTTCTAGTTGCTCTAACCAAGAAAACCTTATGGTACTCTTGACTTTTCCCTCCCTCTCCCCTCTCCCTCCGTCCCTCTCTATACCCAATCCATCAACAAATCCTGTCAACTCTACCTTTGACATATAATCAGAATCTAATCACTTTAATTACATTCACTGCTACTCTGGTCAAAGCCCCCATCAATTTTAGCCTGGATTACTACAACAGACTCCCTGTTTTCACCCTTGCCCTCCTTAAGTCTATTTTAAATATAATGTTCAAGCCCTAGCCGGTTTGGCTCAGTAGACAGAACATCGGTCTAGGGCGGTGATGGCAAACCTATGACACATGTGTCAGAGGTGACACACGAACTCATTTTTTTGGCTGATTTTTCTTTGTTAAATGGCATTTAAATATATAAAATAAATATCAAAAATATAAATCTTTGTTTTACTATGGTTGCGAATATCAAAAAATTTCTATATGTGACACAGCACCAGAGTTAAGTTAGCGTTTTTCACAATACTGACACGCCGAGCTCAAAAGGTTCACCATCACTGGTCTAGAGCTTGAAGGGTCCTGGGTTTGATTGTGGTCAAGTGCACATGCCATTGTGCACTTGCAGGCTCAATCCCCAGTAGGGGGCGTGCAGGAAGCAGCCGATCAATGATTCTCTCATCATTGATGTTTCTCTCTCTCTCTCTCCCTCTCTGAAATCAATAAAAATATATTAAAATAAACAATAAATAAATATAATGTTCAAAACAAAGCAAATGATATTATTTCTTTCCTCAAAATATCCCTCATTCAGAGTAAATGTCAAGTTTATTCAATAGCCCATTAGGTCTTATAAATAAGAACACCTAATATTTCTTTTTTAAAAAATATATTTTTATTGATTTCAGAGATGAAGGGAGAGGGAGAGAGAGAAACATCAATGATGAATCATTGATCAGCTGCCTCCTGCATGCCCCCTACTGGGGACTGAGTCCACAACCCAGGCATGTGCCCCCTACTGGGATTGAACCCAGTACCCTTTAGTCCGAAGGCCAACGCTCTATCCACTGAGACAAATAGACTAGGGTCCTAATATCTCTTGAATTTCATTTTCTCCTTCTCTTCCTCTTATTCATTTCATTCCAGACTTAACAGACTCTTTGATCTTTCTCAAACTTGTTCCATACTCTGCACTTGCTGTTCCCTCTTCCTGGAATTATTTGCTCTTCTCTCTTGATATCTATGTAGTTTGTTTCATGTATTTTTATCTGACTATGGCTTTCTTTCAATACATTATTTAAAATAGGACTTCCTTCATATTCCTCTTCTCTGCTTATTTTTTTCTATAGCATTTATCACCATCTAATCTGTTTTACATTAATTAATGTCTGCTTCATTCCAAACAGACTGCAAGATCTACTAGGCACAAAGCTTTTCCTCTTTGTTGACAGCTATATGCCCAGTACTTGGGAAAGTACCTGACACATAGGAGATACTCAATAATATTGACTTATATTAGGACTTAAAGGGTTTCAATGAGAAGCCCCTCCAGGGTCTTAAGAGACAATTTATGTCTAAGTGTCCACTCTTATCAGATCTTTAACAAATATTTACTGAATCTAAATTGCCTACTAGATTGTAAGTTCTATGAGCCCTTAAATAAACTATAAAGTTTAGAGACATCTTTCACTTAGTTCAACATATCAATTATCTGCACCTATTACTTACCAGCAGCACATACAGGAAGTGAATCTGAGTTAAAATCCCGACTACTTTGAAATAAGTTTCTTGATACTCTTTTTCTGCTAAAACATAAATCATCATTGACTGACATTCCTTGGGAAGGCTTTAATTTTGATGAAGGGATGAAATCATATGCTGAAAACTATAGAAACAGAGTTAAGTTAGCAAATTTGGGTTAAGGCTACTTGTGCAATAACTGAGATAATAATTTAGACCCAATTATAAAATTCAGATTAAAAGAAAAAATTAAATTTATCAAATATACAATGATACAAGTAAACATCCATATTTAGTATGGTAAAATAACAGTATTTTTCATTCTATGATAGAAAAAACAAATTTTTCCCTCTTTTCTACTACTTCACCCCAAATCTTTCCTATATCTTACCTTCCTATAGTACAAATCTGACAGCTAGGAAAGAAAGATTGTAATAACAAAAAGAGTAAAATAGCAACTTGAATAGAGAAAAGAACCTTTTGTTATTGTTGTTAATCCTCACCCAAGGATATTTTCCATAGGTTTTTTTTTTTTTTTTTTTTTTTTTTTTTTTTTTTGTGGGAGGGAGGGTGGTTTTTTTTTTTTTTAGGGAGAGTGGAAGAGAGAGTGAAAGACAGAGAGAAACATTGATGTGAGAAAAACACATTGATTGGTTGCCACCAGCAAGAATCCCGACCAGGACCTGGGCTAGAGAGGAGGCTGCAACCAAGGTATGTGCCCTTGACTGGAATCACACCTAGGACCCTTTGGTTTGCAGGCCAATGCTTTATCCACTGAGCCAAACAGGTTAGGGTGAGAAAAGTACATTTTTTATTCAGTGGCATAGCGTGTCATACTATGCCATCTGTGTTTCAACATTAGACAGTAAATGACAGTTGAAGGTCACTGAACCACTCAACTATTATTACTGAAGCAAGTTTCTTCCTAGTCTGCAGCCCACATGTAAATGAACACATGGTCATGGTTCCCTTAAAATATATTCTTTTTTTTGTATTCCAATAAAATTGTATTTTTACTTAAATTTCATATCATTTTCACCTGTCACGGAACGTTATTCTTTTGAATTTTTCAACTATTAAAAAAATATAAAAACCATTCTAGCTCACAGGCTTTACAAAAAAAAGGGTGGTGGGCCAGATTTGGCGAGAGGCTGCAGTGTGCAGACTCCAGCTCTAGAAGGGTAAACAGAGAGGTTAGTGACTAAAGCTACTGCTCACACATTAAGATGGCCGATTCCATGCTGGCGGGTATGGTCAGGGAACTGAGAATTCATCATTTTTCTCATTCCAGCTACATACAGAAATGGTCTCTCGAGTTACAAGGCCAGGAGATAGGACAGGCCCCAGGGAAAGGAGAAGGGGATGGAGACTGCGTAGTGCTGCAAGAAGTCGACCTTAGCCCTGCGGGACATGGCAACCCAGCTAGGGCCAAGAAGACCGCTGTCCCCTCCCCTATGGGTCAGTAGCTGCCAGCCACAGCCTCTCACAGGCCTACACCCTCCATCCTCTGGCCCAGGGAGCTGGTCGCAAGTCTGAAATATATTCTAAAGATAGATGGGTCTTTTATTTAAAGCAAAGTATATAACACTTTATATATGTCTAGTACTTTACAGTTTCCAATTCCTTTTTCACATACCTCCTTTGATCCTTAAGGTACAAAAGTGCCAGGATAGAATTTTGAAGTTCTACCTAATCATAGTTAAAGAACTAAATGAGAACATGATCCAAATGTTCAGAATTCTTCACCAATGACAACCTCAATTATTCTGGATCACTTCATATTCAACATGACTACAGAACATTTTAAAAATGGAGTGAACAGACAAGAAATTATACATACTGTCTATATATTTTCTTGAGGTTTACCAACACAATAAAATCTAGACATGTGGTAAACTATAAGCCTTCTCAGTAATTCTTATTTGTAAACTTTGCCTATTATCAAATAGTATTGAAATAAAACAAAATTAAAGTAATGTAGCTCTGGCTAGTGTGGCTCAATTCCCCATTGGGCACACACCTTCTTCCCTCCCTTCCTCTCTCTCTCCATATCCTCAGGTGAGGATTAAAAAAATTAAAGCAATGTCTATTTGAAAACTTTTTAGCTACCTGTCAATTAAACTATAAGACTATAAACTACTAAATACACCTTAGGGACTTGTTACTCCTCATCAAATTTTGCGAAAAACCTATGAACTCTTTCAAAAATTGCCCCAGGAAAAATACCAATGAGAAAAAAAAATGCCTCAAAGGCCTGACTTTACTTTCTTGAAATCTCATATTATAATTTCTATGACTGATTACATAGTAGTCAGGATTAAAAGGACACAATGGAATAAAAATGAGGCCAATTACAGTCAACTTCTTATTAGGTACATTTAAAGACATACCCAGTTGAAAGAGTAATTCAGAAAAAATAATCCAGCATTGTCGGGAGCCGGTCCATCCTTGCTGTTTCAAGGGACCTGGCATATATGGCATACTGTTCTTAATATGTTTGGTCACCTTCTTGGCACTATGTGTTTTAACCAAGGTCACCTCTCTGAGAAAGGTTGTTTCCCCAGGTAGGGATTTTCCCCTGAAGTTAGGGAGGGAATAAAACCTCTTAACCCCTTCCCCAGCAGAA
>NW_006374611.1:267491-271579 GCF_000327345.1 Myotis davidii | reverse complement strand
CCTAGAGACAGAACATGGCAAAAGATGCTGGACAGAACCTGGCTACAGAACTTGGTTGGAGAACCTAGACAGAACCTGGCTGCAGAAGCCGGCTACAGAACCTGGCGACTGAACCTGGCCGGAGAACCTAGCGAGAGAACATGGCTACAGAACCTGGCTGGAGAACCTGGATAATGTGGCTGGAGAACCTAGCAAGAGAACATGGACACAGAACTTGGCTGGAGATTGTGGCTAGAGATCCTGGCAAGGCTGCTGATCAACTGAACGCTGTCTCCGTGTCATTCCTTTTTCGCCGACTCCGTCCGCACCTTTGGGGAACCCCTGGACCTGCTGGGGTTGGACCCCAGCACAGCATGGAATACATTTTATATTAGATTTATTCTGTAATTAATTTCTGCTTAGAGAACAGAACATTCATATGTATGCCAGATACAACAGCTATATTTAAAAGCAGACTTTAGGACACATAATTATTATCAACATGACAGGCCCTTTTTGGTCTCTCTTAAAATCAGTCAAATTATTTTCATCAGGATAAGCTTTGATGACACTAAACAAAGAATAAAGGGAAAAGGAAATAAGAGTAAAAGAGAAAAGTGCAGATATATTTTGATAGAGTTATGAGCTGAATTTACAGAATGTGAAGCAGTCTGTTTAGAGCACCTTAGGAACATGGCACTGAGTTTTTGATCTTTGAAGTTAATATCTAAAATTTTAATTTGTTTAATTCCTTCGAGTTATAGTACATGAAAATATTATAAAAGGCAATTACACACTTAATATTTTAACAATGATTTAATTCACATAGTCTTATGTACAATTTTGTTTGTTTTATTAATTTCAGAGAAGGGAGAAGGAGAGAGACAGAAATATCAATGATGAGAGAGAATCATCAATAGGCTGCCTCCCGCACGCCGCACACTGGGGATTAAGTCTGCAACCCAGGCATGTGCCCTGACCGAGAATCTAACTGTGACCTCCTGGTTCTTAGGTTCATAGGTTGACGCTCAACTACTGAGCCACACCAGCTGGGCTTATGAATTATTTTAATCTTGCATTTGCTTTCCTATATATTTTTCATAAAAAGATTCTCTGACCTACTAATGCATTTTATTTAATCTTCTGGCAATGGGTATAAACATAGTTTTATTCTATTTTGGTACAGCAGCAAATTATCAGAAAAAGACCTTATAATAGCTAATGCTCTCAGAAACTACCTATATTCCTGCATTTATTGAACTCGTACTAAAATTTATCGTGATTTCCAGTTTGGTGAGCCTTTCATCTTCTACCAGTTCTTTCTGGTTTTACCTGGATTCCAACATTGCCCCTTAATGGTGGTCATTTAAAAACTTTATTCCAATTACCCAAAGTCTCCTTCTGGAACATTGTTGTGTGTGTTTTCAAATCACTTTAAAAAGATTTTTGCTTTTACTTTGGAGAGAGGAGGGAGGAGGGAGGTGGGAGAGGGAGAAGAAAGGAAGAGAGAGGGAGACAGGGAGAAAAATATTGATTGGTTGCATCACACACGAGCCCTAACTGGGGATTGAACAGACACCTGGGTATGTGGCCTGAACGGGAATCCAACCACCACCTTCTGGTAAATAGGGCCATGCTCCAACTGAACCACACCAGCCAGTGCTCAAATCACTTTCCATGCACTTTAAGAAAACACAGTTGTGATATTACATATATAAAATTTTATATACCATTTTTGCACTTAACATGATAACAAAAGTATTTTAAAGTTTAATTACAAAAGTAGTAACTGCTTATTGCTAAAAATATACATCTATTTATATACACCGAACAACCAGTTGCTATGACGTGCGCTAACCACCAGAGGGCATGCACAGACCATGGTGGGCATTGGCTGTGGTGGGATGGTAGAGCAGGTGAGCGAGGACACCAGACCAAGGTGGGGCGCTGGTCGCTGTCATTGGGGCGAGTCTCTGGTGGTTACTGAAAATTCTTTGCTCCCGTGTGCTGTGGTTCCACCCGGCGTTCGCACCTGCTGCCAGCGCCAGCCCAGCTAGGACCCGCTTCTGGCACCTGGCACTGCCCCGATCCTCAGCGCTGTCAGTGGGTGTAGCGGCTGCCGGCCCTGACTGCCCCTCAGGGCTTCTCCACCTCCCCCTGCTCCTGAGGGGCAATTGGGGCTGGCAGCTGCCTCTCAGACCTGCTGTGGGGATGGCCCCACCAGTGCGTGCGAGTGCCGGTGGAAGCGGGGCTACTGGCAGACAGGGGACCACGGGCCGCAGTGTGAGGGGCTGGGAGGGGGCGCAGAGGATGGGCTGAGACCCACCCCTGTGCCCACTGCAGCCTCACAGCCCACAGTTCCTTTCAAGTGAAAGGACAGAACAGGACTGATAGCTGTGTCCCTAACCCTATAGTCTTTGTTCTTTCAAGACTCGAGGCTCTCTCGAATCCTACTGCTGCGCCAGTAAAGGAGGCAGAGGGACCAAGCCCGGGCTTGAATAAGGCTCTTTGCTTTTGCATCGGACTCGGCACTCCCTGGTGGTTCTTTGGGGATCCTGGAGTCTGGGCATAACACAAGGTGCATGAATTCGTGCACTGGGCCCCTAGTAAGATATAAAATAAAATTCTTCTTTGGCACCCTTTCACTAGAATCCTATTGATAAACTGTTAACTTGTCTTTTTCTATATATAAACATTCTCCAATAAGCTATTTTTAAAAATAAAAATAGATCACATAATACTCTGGCACCTAGAAAGTACTCAATATATTGTAGCTACCCTTTCATGTTAATCCATACATATCTGCTTATTCTTTATAATGGTTGTCTAGTGTTCTACATGGTTGGACTCAGTTCCCTACTGATGATCATTTTCTTTGTCACAACTTTCCACTATTATAATCTTGTAGCCAACATTGTTATGCACATATCCTTGTATGTACGTATGCATCCTATTAGTATTTCTGTAGAAGAGAAATTTAGTAGAACAGAAATACTAAAAATAAAATTGTTAGGTCTAAGGACATAAACTATTTTTAAAGGCTGCATAAAATTCTATTGACTAGATATGCCATTCTCCTATTAAGGGAATTTATTTGGTTTACTTCTACATTTTTTTAATATTGATAAGGAAGAAATTTTAGTGAGGGAAATGGTACATACTTGACTCAAGATAATAGTGCTGATAGAAGGAGATTAGAAGACCTTAAAAGGATTGCCACATATATTACACAGCTAAAATGTATTTCTTAAACAACTAAAATGTTTTCTTTGCTATCCTTAGGCTTCCTACACAAGGGCAGAATATGCAAACTAAACTCTGTAGTTGTCAGCCAATCAGTTTTCTTATAAAGTGTGCAAATAAGACTTCTATGTCCAGTCTGCAATTTTTTTTCTCTTTTCTCATTTCCAATTTTTCCTTGATTTAGACTATTAGTTGACTCACTTATATGAAAGAAAACAAATTGCAAAATAATGAACCAAATGTTTCTGACTCTTAGATTGATGTTTATTTCTGAAGGTTTCACTAATATATTGTCCTTCTGGGTCCTAACATGAGAATCAAAAACATGGCCTGAAAGTGTACCTTTTCTGAGACTTAGACCCTTTCCCCATATAACTGCCTGAACAATACAGCTCTTACACAGTGAATCTGATTCTGGGCAAAGCCTATTTCTGGCTCTGATTTTGACTGGGCACATGGACAATAGTTTCCACACAGATGGCAGTGTGGTGGAAATGGGTTTTGATTTTATAGTCTGTTTGGTGATTTCTACTGGATGACAGTATCCTGGTCAGGTAGCAGCTGACAGGGAATCTGGAATTTTGTTTCCTTATTGGTGTGTTCTGTTTTTAAATGTACTGATCTCAACTCCTTTACTCTAATAACCAGAGACTACTTCCTCCATCTAAAACTTAAAGTTTTTTTCATGTTTACTTACCGTATTTGCCGGCGTATAAGACGACTTGGCGTATAAGACGACCCCCTAACATTTCCACTCAAAATACAGAGTTTGTTATATACTCGCCGTATAAGACTACCCCCTCTTCCGCACACCTTCCACACACCAAATAAAAGGTAAAACAATATCAGATTTGATTTTAACATTT